>NC_091117.1:84477500-84777500 GCF_040183065.1 Periplaneta americana
TCGCACAAAACAATTTTTGTTAAAAGTGTGGCTTTGGATTATTTCATTCTCACCCCTTCAGTTGATTTTAACTATTTTATCTACGTGTTTGCAATAGTGTTTAATTTAATGTGCATTCAATTTTATTCATGTTATGATTGAATGAAAAAGCACTGTTGCAGTTATTGACTAATTACATTATATTAATACTAATTATTAAATGAATCTGTTGAGTAACCAATTGCTGTATCTTTTGCAAAATCTTGAATGTTTAAGTTGTCAATATTTCTGTACTATATACTATAATACGTTAAAAGAATTTGCAATAGATTTGGGATCCTCTACTTTATAATCACTGGTTTTAATGAAAAAATATTTTCTTTCTTAGGATATCTACAAGTTTAACTTTAATAATATTCCGAATAGCTTTAATTGCATTATTTGAATTTTGTACTTTTCTATTCAAATGTATTCTACTTCCCTCTTTCATAATTTTTGATAAATTACACTGTACTTCTTGTAGTATTTAAGAACATGAGGATCATTACATTGCAACTCATTACATATACATTCTTCATTTTAATACATGAGATTTTTAAGTCCCTGCGTTATCTACATTTTTTTACTTTTCAATTTTTTCACAACATTGAGTGGAGAACATCCACTGAAGTGATTCTGAGATTAAGTGAAAAATACAATACATTTACTCTTAATATCAGTAGTACCAGTATCAAATACGTTTTTTCAAGATCCATTTTGTAGACATAAATGTAAATAATCACTAGATACAGCATTTACGACCCTTTTTTAGTTTTTAAATTAATATTTTGAAATTGTTCAGTGACAATGGAAACATTTAAGATTTGTTTATCATGTTCAGACAAGAAATTGGGCATAAATTATTCCATATTTTTCGACAAATTAGACAGTCGAGGAACTATGAAGAAATTAATTACACCTCAATAAAAAACCGTTTTACCTGGGATCGAACACGAGACGTTTCGGTTATACAGTGGAACCGACACGCTACTATATCAGCTACCGAGACAAGACAGAGATAGCAGCAGTCCGGAATGTAGATCCCATAGCAGGTATTTACCATTCGGTACAGAGAAGCAATGTTATTTTGTGACTCCAGCTATGTTGTGAAATCGTGGCCTTAAATGGCTATCTTCTTCGTGATCCTTATTCTGGTCCTTGTCCTTATTGTGGTCCTTGTAAAAATTCTTGTTATATTTGTCATGATACTTATAGTTACGTCGATATCGAGTGAACCGCGCTGTAGAACTTTAACTTCCGACGACCAAGAGTCGTCTCATTCCTTTTAAGGGTAACTGTACATTTTAGCACAAATAACCTTTCAACATGTTCATTTTACTTTCACCTCAATGCATTGACACTACGACACATTTGACTGTCACTATAAAGCATTTAAATTTCACTTCAAAAACTCTTTACTGTTCAAAAACTGTCCACTGCCACTATAACACTTCACTAACACAACGCACTTCGCTGTCGCTATAATTTCCACTGACACTACAAACTACAACTTCACTGACACAACACACTTCCCTGTCGCTATAATTCCTATAACAAGTCAATATTTGCACACTAATTATCCTGTAGAAAATCTTACTTATAATCTATTTAAATTTTAATTTGCTCTCCTAACACGCTCTTACAAGCTGTTTTATTAAGCTAATTTACATTTCAAAACCAAAGTCAATCTAACCTCCTGAGTCCTGATACATTTGTTGTTTTATTTTTAAAGTTCAATATAATTCTATACTTCAAGAAAAATTCACCGAGTGAGGGAAAATGCTGAAAAAATTCTGCAGGTTACAGTTGGGGCACAAATGCAGTTTGTTGTTTAGTCAACTGTCTGAAGACAGATCTGAACCTCATAAGTAACACCAATAAGGCATCACTCATGAAGCAACTAGGAGATAATGGAGTAGGGTGGCCAGTTCCTTTCCCCCTCCAATGCATACATTGCCGATTGCCTACATATTCCACTGATCAGACTTCAGATGCATACAAACAATTGAGGGGCTTAGAACAAAACGCAGGTAAGTGACATTATTAAAAAAAAATTAGGTAA
Organism: Periplaneta americana; assembly: GCF_040183065.1. Lineage (NCBI taxonomy): Eukaryota > Metazoa > Arthropoda > Insecta > Blattodea > Blattidae > Periplaneta > Periplaneta americana. Next base: position 84,479,581 of record NC_091117.1, read on the forward strand.
ATCCGTGTTGTGATAGCCCAAAAGGATGTTTCTTTGGGATAAAATCAGGTAAGTGATCACACTGTGCAGTGCTGCTATATGGGCATCATTTCACCAAACTAGTGTATAATATTCCATTGCATGTAGAACTTTAACTGTAATTTCCTCAAAACTAGGTTTCCGTCACTTACCTGCTTTTTGTTCTAAGCCCCTCAATTATTCTTTTTCTGACACATACCGTCAAGTGAGATGTACTGCCTGATAATAGACATACATATCACCCAGAACCTCAATCAGATGTGAAATGCAGGTTTATTATATTATATTATATTATATTATACTTCGGTTCTCTGCACATACATCGTATAGGCTATCATAATCATGAATTTAAAGGTCATGTTGAATATCAGATAAGTTTTGTGAAATTATATCAATAAATCAGTATTTTTTCAGTCAATCACTTATCATTTATCAATGACAGAAAACTCAACCACTCAGTCTGCCATGTAACGCCAGGATGACAAGGCCACAACGTCTGGAAACTCTCAATGTACATCATTTGTGAGTATTAATCTTAAAGCCTTTTAAGGCCTTAATGATTTAACTTTTTCAAAATTTATGACCTTTTGATTAATTAATTTTTTCAGACAAAACGCCTCTCACCACGGCGAATAGACTGAGAATTCTGCACTTTTCACTTCACATAGTCTTTCAACGTCACACTGAACAATTTTAGTCAACAATTTTAATGAATATTTTAAAATGATTTTAATTCTATATTCTAAGCACACTGCATGTGCCTTAACATATTGTATCACAATTAAGATTAATGGAAGATTCTCTACTTTGTATGTTATTTTAAAACCATGTACCTATGTCACTTCACTACTTCATGTAAAGCACACATGATCAGATCAGTTACAAGTGTTTTAAATGTATTTAAATATTCACCTAGTTTTCAAATATTGTTTGTCAAAATATCACCTGAAGATGACTTCCATGTAAGTCGAAAATATTCGTGATTTTTTAACAATTGTACTTTTGATGTAACAGAATCTTTTTCTGTCATTGATAAGTGATTGACTGAAAAAAATAAAATACTGATTTATTGATATAATATCATGGTCATGTATGAAGTATAGTATAATATACTATACTGTCAGAACTCAGGAGGCTAAGTAAATACATGTCACGCTAATATTAATGTAATGTATCTCTTTTAACATATTTACAATTTACATACGACTTCGTTGTTTGTAGTTCAATTTAAAAAACAATTATCTATGTCCGATCTTTGTTGCCTACATTTAATTTTAAAATCATAATCGTTCCTACCGTAGTATGTTGGCTTTTCTAACAGACCAGTTATGTCTACACATGCTTTTTGATCTATATGTGCTCTACGCATTAATGTTATCCTAGATTGTGCACGTTTATTTTCCAATGATTCCCATCTAAGTCTATTTATTACATATCATTCCCATGTTATATTTTACCTTCAAGAAGTTTTGCAGCCCTATACTGAATTCCTTGTACGGAATTAATCTGATATGAAGAATTCAGAGCCATAGAGGGCCAAGAGCCATTTATTAAATCAGAGAAAGCAAGGGTTAAAGTTAAGTGAATACCATAGTTCAATGAAGACAGACATAACATTTAGTTTTAATGTTTATATTACTTGCTGTATGTTTCATTAATTATGATAACCACTTAATTTTAACCCTTGTTTTCTCCGTTTTTAATATATGGCGCTTGGCCCACTATAACTCTGAACCCTTCATATATTCTATAGGGATACCAACGTGTCGTTCTGTATTCCACTAACAGTCGTTAACGTTATTATCCTATTTCCCTTGAATAGGGATTATATCTTTCAATACTGTTTCCACAATACAGTGAAGTGGTTTCGATGCCTTCCCCGTAACATTATCAATTCACGTTTAAATAACGGTTTCATTTATCAACTTACTGTAACACTTTCAAATTACTTTTAATGACAATTCATTACCTTTATTTAATATCTGTTCATTTTCGCAGGCAACAAAAGAAGGTGAAGCAGAACAACTAGTCAAGGATGCAATTGATATCGGTTACCGCCATATTGATACCGCTATGTTGTACAAAAACGAGAAAGAAGTGGGAGCTGGTATAAGGGCGAAGATAGCTGAAGGAGTCGTCAAACGAGAAGACATATTCCTCACAAGCAAGGTACAGTACGACATGCCAGTCAGAGACTGACATCAACAAAGCAGAAAACAACAGTCATCACTGTCGCCGTCAACATCCCCTCTCCTTTCTCTTCCCTCGCTTCTTCATTTCTCTTTCTGTCTTATTCCTCTTCCTTTCTTATTCCCTATGTTTTTCCTCCTGCCCTCTTTTTCCTTCACCTTTTCATCCTCTTCTTTCTCTTTTCTACTTTCCATTTTAAAATATTTCACTTGCTTGTCTCCTTTGAACTCAGAAATTATTATTTCGTCGGTCATCTGACGAATATCCTTTTTATGGAATAGGATGCACATGGTACAAAGAAATATAAAGGAAGCTGAAACGTTTTTAAACACATCGCGTCTCTTGTTTTCTTCATCCGGAGTAAACGATAATCCGTGAGAATACAACACTAAAATTTCCATAAAGTAGGACATAACAATCCTTCCAAAACTCTTTGCCGATATATCAGATTAAATTTCCATGTGCTTGTGCCTATAGATAACACAAAATATTACATAAAATTATAGCCAATATTGAACATTTACATACATGGGAGATAAGCTACAGTGTATAAAAGTAGGAAATATTTAAATGAAACAAAAGAGATATTGCTGAAATTAATACTAGAAATCAAAAACTTCAACTGCAAAATGTATAATGAATATATTACACCTAAATTTAGCGTTGTTTCCATTAAGATCCTTATCTTGTATTGGGGATATACACACATTTAAAATCATTTACTTTGCATACATGTGTTCTATAATTATATATGAATTAATATTCTGGGGTAACTCTTCGGAAGCTAAACATTTATAAAATACGTAGTTTATTGCTAAAAACTTCCATTATTGAAGGGTTGCTACAAGGACAATGTATTATAAACAATTAATTTCAGTGAATGTATAATGTTTGTTTACAAACTAAAATATGGAATTAACCATTTTTAAATTATACATATCATAACCTTTAATCTTAAATAAAACACATTAAATTAATTTTTCAAAATTGAAACGGACTCCTTAATAGCGATATTGGCCAATCGAAGGAGGAGTGTTTTATATAATTGCACTGATGTCTAAATATTGGCAAAATATTTTGGAATGGTTCCCGAGCTCCAACCATCAACCTCATTACTGTGAAATTGTTTAGATTGTATTTTAGTTTGCAATAATCGATTGTGGGGTCATATAGATATTTTCCCAAAATTGACCTCTTCTGGCTGGCCACTTAAGACTGAAATCGGTTCGGATTTAGAGTTTGGTTTAAACGCAATTAAATCTAGCCTATGCGCCAACATATGACCAGAAACCTCCTCATAGACGGTGTAGGTGCGATTCCTCAAAGTCTGAGCCATCGTGCCCCGAACGCGATGGTGCCTACTATTGCGATGCACCTAACCATACGGACAGGAACCCAAGACGTGTGCAAGAGTTTCGTGCTCTCTGCGGCAACGACAACTGAGGACACGTCTTGAGACCTGCTCGGTAGGAAACTCACCAGAGACACATCCAATTATTAATTATGCGTATTAAAAATCCTTCTGTGTAATTTATCCTCATTTTGTCTCACTAAAATTGTCCGGGATCGAATTCCGACCCTCTTTGAAAGAAGTATTCAGTAGGATATGGTTTGGTCTAAGACTTGATGGAATTTTCATGTTTCATATAATATCAACACGGATGTGAATTGTATTACAGATTTTTATAATGGTTCTTATCTCGCATGTAATTGCTGGTTGAATAAAATTATTTATTTACATTTCAGCTATGGTGTACTTATCACAAGCCTGAGCAAGTGGTGCCTGCGTGCAAGAAGTCCCTGTCAGACCTAGGACTAGACTACCTGGACTTGTATCTCATTCATGCGCCTCTCGCTTATAAGGTAAACTTTAACCGCATCCTGCACTTCGATCTTGCTTTTGAGCACAGCAGAACAGACAGTGGATTACATCAAAACAATCATCATACTGTATAATAACACTGTAGAAGGCATATTGCAGCTGTGGTTTATATAGGTAATAGTTTTCAGTGTTTAATTAATAGTTCATAGTATTTTGTTGTTTAATTCGTAAATAACTCTTGTATACATGTAACTCTCACTTAATCAAATTGTTGGATTCTTTGTAAGTTCATGCATATGTATATACACTTTTTGCTGGTTGAGTGGAAGAGAAGGCCTTACGGCCTTAACTCTGCCAGCTAAAATAAATCATTATTATTATTATTATTATTATTATTATTATTATTATTATTATAAACTTTATATAATAATTATTTCGTAACAACATTAAGCCTACTGCCATACTGGGAGATTGCTACCGTTGTTTGCATACACCGAGCCAATTTTATGTTGTGCACACTGTTGCCAAGTTACGGATTTTATAGCTATGCTGAATTCAAGATAAGAAAAATATTCAGGTAAACAAACCTTTGATGCGAAATATATTACGCCGCTGTGATACGTGACGTGATTTGTCATCCAATTGCAGCGCGCAAAACTCTCCACGTGCGTTCGGTACAGTCTGTTAATATGGAAATTAGGGTCCGTTACTTTGAAGACAGGCATTCAATTCTACAAAGTAACACTTTTTTTATAACGCCTTGTTGCTGATTAGTCCGATTTTTCCACACAAGAACGAAGTGGTGGTAAACATTTGGTAACTGTATGAAAATTGTATTAGGCAGTTGTCTTAATGCTATTGCCTGTGCAGTCCACCACGCTACAGCACACACTCCTATCTCTACAGTGGCAAGTGTTTCTGTTCATTGTTTAAGTTCAATACATAATATTAATAATGTTTATATCGTATACGGAGAGGCAACTCTCTAGCTTTACGAAAGAGCGAGATAAATCTCGGCAGCGTTACTTGAAAAATGGTATAGGTTATATTAGGTTGTGACTCAGGTTCTATTTGCATGAAATATAGCCTAAAGGAAGCCCGCCTACTTTCGACAGTGAATATTAATTTTGTGACAATTTGTGATTACTCATATCTGTATTCTGAACGTATCACGAATCTCGGTTCATGATTTTATCATATTTCACTTCTGTCTAAATTATCATAAATGATCAACATTTCGATAACGAATTGCGAACTAATTTCTAGCGCGTACGTCCACACTAGCCTAGGAGAACACACATAGTTTCGTACGTTGGTGTGGGAGGTAGTGAAACTCAATATTTTTCTTATCTGGAATTCAGTATAGATTAGATTTTTTGGATAACGATTTGCTCCTTATTTTAGCTGTAAGTGATTAACTACAAATCTGAATATTTTTAACTTAAAAGACAGAATAAATTCAGGAAACTGTAAACTTTATACAGATAAGCATATTAATCAATTTTCATACAGTATTATAGTTATTTTTAACTATTAACTTTTATGCTGATCGGCAATAAAGAATTAAAATGTGAAAATACCGATTCATCCTTCTCATTCGGTCCTTCTGGACCTTGTCATGTTGCTCTCACTCATAACCTTGACCATGTAACTTTTCTGAGAACGGAATCAGAAGGCATCGACTCATGACTAGACTTCGGGGGTGCTATTCATAGACATTTCGCTAGCCCGCGCTACGAGCGTGCTAAACAGGATTCATATCATATCGCTAACACTGGTTTATGAATACGAAACGTTAGTTCGCTGATCATCCACCGAAAGCCCGCGCTAAGAATGTCTATGAATAGGGCCCCGGATGTTTAAGCATTAAAACTGTGTATTTTAGAAGCCGAAATAGGCAGTTGTAAAGACAAAATAGGCATTTATGGTAACAAAATGGGTACTAAAGAATCAAAATAAGCATTTAATAAACCTCTGATCAGTTACTTTCATGACCAAAAATATATAAAACACTGAACTTCTTATATTAACACGACAATGAGATAATTAATCGATTGTAGCGATATTTTACTACTTAATTAACTTATTATTCCCAGAACATGAATTTTACCAGCACTCGAAAAGTATTGGGAATAAATTTGAATAAGGAAAAAAAAAAAAAGTTTCCTTCCCAGGCAGGATTCGAACCACGAAAATCTTAGTTACCAGTCTATCGTGCTCTGGAGTGAACAAGGATCTGAAATCAGTTACAAGGGTCGGTCCGGTTTTTTTTTGCCACTACTGTACACATTTGAACTTCGAAATATTTCAAAGTTTCAAATCTTGACGCTGACAGATTTGGAGAAGAACAGAATGGCTTCCGACAAGGAAGGTCTTGTTGTGACAATTATTTCACATTGAAAATAGCTTATTAGTTGAAAAACGTAGAGAATTTAATATTGAAACACATATAGCCTAGGTTTTATTGATTTCGTTAAAGCTTTTGATAAAGTTGACAGGCAACAACTCCTCGAGATATTGGTTAATGCAATATATCAATATATATATATATATATATATATATATATATATATATATATAACCAACCAAATTGCTATACAAATCGACGATAGACTCTCCACCTGGACTCCCATAAATCGAGGTGTCAAACAGGGCTGCGGTCTTTCTCCACTCCTATTTATTACACACATGAACCATGCTGGAATCCCATTATGCCGATATTCCCATCTCAATACATTATTATTTGCAGACGGCCAGATTATTATTGCAAGAGCCAAGAATAGAATCCGAACTCCAATGTTACATAACTTAAAAAATACTGCTTCCAAATTTGATATGACAATCTCAACACAGAAAACGAAAGTAATGGCAATTTAGGCACAGAACCAATTCAGAATAAAATTTGTGTAAATAATGTTTTACTAGAAAGTGTTAATTCATTCAATTACCTTGCCTACAATCTTTCAGTTGCTAACGAAGAATATATGAAGATTAAAATTTCCAAATTTACCAAGATTGTAGGTATAATCAATCCGGTTTTAAAGCCTTCTCAAGTCCAGCGACAAACTAGACTCAGGATATATAAAACTCTTGCTCGATCAGTTCTCACATACGGAAGCGAAGCCTGGACCACCAAAAAGGCTGACGAAAGGAGACTTACAATAGCCGAAATGCGATTTATGAGAACTATTGGTTATTCCCTACTTGACCACACACACACACACACACAAGTTTAAAAACTTTCTATTGGACTTCGTAGAAATATAAGAGGATACGGGGCTTGAAGAGTTTATAACCTACCACTTAATTAAACCTAAAAGGCTTAAAAGGAAGTCTATGTTTTGAAGGATTGAGGAGGGAGTTTATGATGATGATGATGATGATGATGATGATGATGATGATGATGATGATGACGACGACGATGATGATGATGATGATGATGATAATAATAATAATAATAATAATAATAATAATAATAATAATAATAATACTGGCTTTATTTAACCTTGCAGAGTTAAGGCCAACCAGGATTAAAACTTGCTTACATAATTTAACATACACCTGGATCGGATTTAAGTAATTACATACTGATAGATTTAGGATGGCAGATGGGAATGGATTTCATGGCCAACAGTATTTTTACTCTTATTTTATCTGTTTCTAATGTTGATGGAAATTTTATGTGAATGCTGATAGAAAGCGGAAAACGGTGATTCTTTTCGATATGTTCCGATGATTTGAGAGAGATCAAATACTACAGCTTAATGTTGTATAAATAATTATTATCTTCAGCTTCATTATTATTAGGCCTATTATTATTATTATTATTATTATTATTATTATTATTATTATTATTATGTAACTTTTGTTCACTTCCACAGGAAGGAGACGAATTGTGGCCTAAAGACGCTAATGGAAAAATTATATTAAGCGACGTGGACTACGTTGAGACATGGAAAGCCATGGAACAGTGTGTGAAGTTGGGTCTCGCAAAAAGCATCGGAATTTCAAACTTCAATTCGCAACAGATAAAACGTATTTTGGAAGTGGCTACCATCACACCTGCAGTTAATCAGGTAAAATATAATGTTCTTTTTTTAACTGGTTATTTAACGACGCTGTAAAAACTACTAGATTATTTAGCCTCGATGGAATTGGTGATAATGAAATGGTATTTGGCGAAATGAGGCAGAGGATTCGCCATAGATTACCTGACATTCGCCTTTCGGTTGGGAAAACCTCGGCGAAAACAACCGAGTAATAAGTCCAATCGGGAATCGAATCCGCGCCCGAGCTCAACTCCGGATCGGCAGGCAAGCGCCTTAGCTGACTGAGCTACGCCGGTGGCTTATATTGTCTTTCAATGTCTGTAGTATTAAAGAAGAACGAAAATGTACATGACATTGAATCCCCATATTATAATGTACAGTATATATTACTCTAATAGATTTTTAATAAAATTTTAATATTTATCTTACAATCATAAAGCATTATAAAGTTTACAAATCTAATAAGTGTGTACTGACGATATTTTTTATGTATATTAGGGCCTCTATGTCTCAATTTCTTTAATTTCACTCATAGTACAACTGATGCCTAAAAATTATATCTCACTTTCTAGCCGTTTAAAAATGTAGTAGTGAGTTACAAGGAAGTTTATTAATTGCGCACAAGATAGATTTTTACCTGATGTGAACGCATCAATTGCGCGCTGCGGTCATGTTTGGATATACATCAGTTGCGCGCGGCGGTCGCTTTTCGGTATACATTAGTTGCGTGCTGAAGCATTTCCCTTCCCAAATAAAGACTTAGAATTCTCTGAGTATCGACAGGTATGGTTAAAATGCAAATTATCCTGCCCGTACTAGTAGCTTGATACTCGTTTAGATGTTTGAAACTGTCAAGAAATTTAAAATGTTTATAAGTTATATGCAGCGTGAAGATTGTCGCTGATGGTAAGATGTTTTTCTTTTTTTTTGTTATAATAAAATCGAATTTTCTTGAGGAAATGTAGTCTACTAATATTTCCGTTTTTGTATTGACAGAGGCGCTCTTCACTGTGTTGTTTGTGTCTTCTAGTCTATAATTATGCAGTACTGACCCTAAACATTATCCTTGTCGACTCTATCATTATTACTTACTTACAAATGGCTTTTAAGGAACCCGCAAGTTCATTGCCGCCCTCACATAAGCCCGCCAATGGTCCCTATTCTGTGCAAGATTAATCTAGTCTCTATCATCATATCCCATCTCCCCCAAATCAATTTTAATATTATCCTCCCATCTACGTCTCGGCCTCCCCAAAGGTCTTTTTCCCTCTGGCCTTCCAACTAACACCCTATATGCATTTCTGGATTCGCCCATACGTGCTACATGCCCTGCCCATCTCAAACGTCTGGATTTAATGTTCCTAATTATGTCAGGTGAAGAATACAATGCGTGCATTTCTGCGTTGTGTAACTTCCTCCATTCTCCTGCAAGTTCATCCCTCTTAGCCCAAAATATTTTCCTAAGAACCTTATTCTGAAATATCCTTAACCTCTGTTCCTCTCTCAAAGTGAGAGTACAAATTTCACAACCATACAGAACAACCGGTAATATAACTGTTTTATAAATTCTAACTTTCAGTTTTTTGGCAGCAGACTAGATGACAATAGCTTCTCAACCGAATAATAACAGGCATTTCGCTTTCAAGTTAAATTGTCCATTTCAAAATGACCAGAGGAAAAGTGGCTACAAACAAAAATGTCCAGAGCAAAACGTCCAAGGGAAAAAGTCCAGTAAAAATGTCCTCATACAAAAATGTCCACAACAAAATGTACAGTATAAAAAAGTCCGTATTAAAAATGCCCATAAAAAGTCCATAACTGAAAAAAAAATCCATAATAATCTTTTTACAGGAGCATAACCAGGAGAAAGATTACAATGTATTAATATTTTATTGTGATTGCTAAGCGACGTGCCAAATTTTAAATCAAGAGTGAAAGAATGGCTGAAATTATACGTTCACAAGAAAGGAAAAACATACTAGGACACAACGGCTTTTCGGATCACTTTCATTCAAGAAGCAAAAAGGGTAATAAATTATATTGGACTTGTGTGGAAAGAAGCACCTGTGATGCGAGATGTGTGACCAATGGTGATATGGATAACATACATGTAGATAAACCGAGTGGACATTTAGGCCTATATAAGTAGACATTTAATTTTATTGACATTTATATAAGTGGACATTGTATTTGTGGACATTTAATTTTTATGGACATTTATGTAAGTGGACATTTTGCTAGTGGACATTTCTGTTTGCGGACGTATTGAAATGGACATTTTAACCTCCAACCCGCATTTCCCATATTTATTCTGCGTTTAATTTCCTCCCGAGTATCATTTATATTTTTACTGTTGCTCCAAGATATTTGAATTTTTCCACCTCTTCGAAGGATAAATCTCCAGTTTTTATATTTCAATTTCGTAGAATATTCTGGTCACGAGACATAATCATATACTTCGTCTTTTCGGGGTTTACTTCCAAACCTATCTCTTTACTTGCTTCAAGTAAAATTTCCGTGTTTTCCGTAGTCGTTTGTGGATTTCCTCCTAACACATTCACGTCATCCGCATAGACAAGAAGCTGATTTAACCCGTTCATTTCCGACTCTCTTCTTTCATTCACTTCAATATATACACTGGTTTTTCTTTGACAGCGTTAACAATATCGTAAATATAGTCTATGGATATGCTGCTGATGGAATCTGTGTATAGTTCCGAAACGTTGGAAATGTCAAGTTCTAGGATACTGTGGATTACCAAAAGCCTAATTTCAAACATACTGGCGCAATTTTCTAATTTCTGTGTTTCCCTTATACGCGGAAGAAAGACCGAAAATCGTAATTTTCCGCCACCGTCTACGTCAGTGAACACACTACAATTGATCGAACTACACAGAAAGTGTGTTCACTGTTCACTGTTAGAACGAGTGACAATTTTGTTAAACGGATTAAGTGTTGCCAACTCTTGTCACACACGTGTGGGAGGGTCCGTGCGCAACTGATGTGTTTACAACTAGAGGACCTGCGCGCAACTGACGTACTTACTTTCTAGGAGTTCGCGAGTAGTTGATGAATTTTTAATCCCCTTGTGCGCAACTGATTTACACATTACAATACCTTAATGATGAGAATATATTGTTATTTACTGGGAAAACAGTAAACAAAATATGTTCGTACTTGAATAAATCTTCATCAACTCCACAAAATCAATTTGAGAATCCCTTCAATATCAATGAACTGGGTAAAATTCATAACATAATTTCACAGGAATACAGTCGAGATTTCATTGTAATTATTTAATGAGTAAATACTGCACCTTTTCTATTGTTATTGATGATTTAGGAATTTACAACTTTTCGAAAATTGTCTCCATCTCTGTCTTCAAGTGAAGTATGGGAGTTGAGAAAGTCAAGAAAGCACGGGGTTATAATGGCAAAGAAGATCATATGGGGTTCTAAGATAGAACTATGTAGATAAAGAGATAAAGTTTTGCAATTATTATATTAAACGAATTGTCTCAATAAACTGTCATTAAGAACAATAATGCAAATTATTTCAGGAGATTCTAATTTCAAGATATTAGTGAGATATGTGTTGTTCCTCTTGAATAGACGTCGTTGAAAGATCGTTTTCGAAATAAAAGTTATTTTTTTAATATACCAAAAAGAAAATATTTGTAACGCATAATAAATGTGAAAAGGAGAATAACAAAGTGTAGGGTTTATTAGTTCTTTTACTGTACAGAAAAATCTGTGTAAGTTGATTACAACGTGACCACCTTTCGTTCCGGTCAAACCTAGTCAACATATAGAAGTGGTCGTGTTAAAAATTTTCCCAATGGTCTGTGTATTTTCATTATACAAGTCTACCTACTGAATAGAACTTAGAAAGATATAAAAGTAATAAATACTAATTTTAATTTTTTAACAGTCATTATTACTATTGTTATTATATTGAAAATGCAATATGCCTAAATTAATATTCAAAATTTGCTTCATTTTTTAAAATGTGTGAAATTACAGTATAGTACTTTGAAAAAAAAATAATACGAGTTTGTTTCATGGTTATCCAGGTAGACTGAAGGCGAAGATAACACCACTTGAATATCCTTGTTACGAGTCAAGTTTTCCTTACTTGTGTGTGCAAAAGTTTCCTGTCATCTTGCTGCTAACACTTTGAGATGCACTGTTCCATTCTACGATATTTCTTGCGTTACAAACTTTTCAAAAGAGTGAAATCTGTAGGAGTGTATCCTTAAGTGTACTGTAGACTAGTATTCTCTCAAATTGTTCGAATTCAAATCACTTTTCTTAATCTTTCCATTAATGAAGTCCACTCAGATATAATATAGTGAGCTGCTTAGAAGTTCTTGACCTCCTTTCCGAAAGTAATTTCAGCGCCTCCCCCCCCTTCATCTTCTAGGCTCCTCACTATCTTAAGAAGATCGCCGTTCATGAAACTTACGTCTTCTCTTGATTAAAGTTTCAACAGGAGGCTTTCTATTGCCTTCATCGCATGAGAACCAGTCGCTTCATCTCTTTCAAAGTTTACTATTGCTTCTGGAAATAATACAAGCTGCCTTCGTAAGAAAATAACAGGCAAAATTATTTTGCTTATAAGAAAAATACTTTGATAGACGCACTGGAGAATAGCGGGAATTTAAACAGTAAGTATTCAGCTCCTTTCATCAAATACGGAACATTAACATCCGGTTGAACTTTGTTGGTACACCAGGGGGAAAAAAAACGGGGGAAATGTCTCGGTAAAACGGTGCGTCTGGGATCCCCACATTTTATTTTACAGGATTGTATTTATTGGCATTGCAATTTTTAATTAACTGGTCCACACATTTCAGGACTTCACTCTATGTTGAACAGAATCCTCTATTTCTTCTTTTTCTATTGCAGGGATTTCACTGTCGTCGTCACTGCGTTCTTCTTTCCACTCATTTGCACTTAGAATTTCTTCTAGCTCTTATTCCGGGGTTGAGAACACTTATTCATGAAATAAAAGTTCGTCGTCTGAAAAACCTCACAATTTAAGCATTCACGTTCTTTTACAGAAGTATAGGTGGATAATCACTTAAACTATCTTGCAGGTAGTGGTTATTGCTACTTCTAAGCACAAGGGCCTGGGTGAAAGTTTTAAAGATGGTTGAAAGTTTACTTTATTACATTTATGAGAAATTTGTGTACAGTACTACGCAACATTTTCAACAAATACTACTACAATAGCCAAGTTACACAGTGATAAGTGCATAAAAGTTAAAACATTATGGTTACGATTCAAGCTTGATAGGTAGTCAACTTAGAGTAAATTCCATAATATATAAATTTGATTGTTCCTTAAAAATGTGGTCAATTAAGGCAGGTGGGTATGTTAAAACTGTTCATGTTACAGAGATAGTCAACTTCACACAGGTTTTACTGCCTTAGTAACTCTTCTAAGAGGGGTTAAGTTGTTGCACCACAAACCGGAAGGTAGCGGGTTTGAATCCAAATGAAGTCACAGACTTTCTCCATAATTTATCTAATCCTTCTAGCAGTTCTATGGCCTTGAGGTTCACATAGCCTCTAATAGATATCAGTACCAGGAGTACTTCTCTGGAGGTACATAAAGGTGGAAAGCACGTAATACGCCCACATCTCTTCTGCTATTAATGTCGAATGTCAAAAAAGGTGGAATTCTTATCCTCTCACTCCTCTCTCCTCTAAGAAGTAATGGCTGTCGTACTAATGAAGTATTTAATTTTATGAAATAACGAAGCCAGTGGAAATCTCTGCATTAATATGAATGCAATGAAGTAGTCCAGGCACGAGAGTAAAGATTAAAATCCAAATAATACTGTATGTATGTTACAGGTGGAGTGTCATCCTTATTTGAACCAGTCAAAACTGATAGCTTTCTGCAAGGAAAGAAACATAGTTATCACAGCGTACAGTCCTCTGGGAAGCCCCAACAGCATTGCTAAAGATGACGCTCCTGCACCTCTGAAAGATCCTAAACTGCAGGAAATTGCAAACAAATACAAAAAGAGTGTGGCTCAAGTCATCCTGCGATACCTGGTGAGTTGAAGATTAGAGGAGTGTGTTGGACAATAACCCGCTAAGAGTCTTCACGCTTGTCAGAAAACAAGATATAGGCCTACATAGTCATATAACAATTTTAGATTTTTAAATAATTTTGAAAATAAAAAGTGTGTCTTTTGTTCAGAATTCATATACGGTAACCATAGATCTGAGTAAAATTAATACAAAGTATAATACGACCTTAAGATAAGAAAAGTTCTATTCACATTAAGAAAACAGCTTCACTATTATACTGTCATTGGAGACATTAATATTTTTTAAGTCTTGAATGCAGTATATGATATCACGAAAATTTGACTGTAAGTTTTAATGCACTAAATAATTGCGAAATGTATTTGTTATACACTGGGGATTGAATTTTAATTTTACTCATGTGGCTTAATATTATGACATTGTTACTGAGAAAATTATTATAAATTACATAGCTATCATAATTTATTAACTGCGTTATGTAATTTATTACTAAAGTCTATTTGTTCTTTACACTTTTCTTTGTAGATTCAACACGATACAGTGCCAATTCCAAAGTCGTCCAATAAGAAACGTCTTCAAGAAAATTTTGATATTTTCGATTTCGAATTGAGTTCTGCTGATGTTGCTGCAATCGATGGTTTGGAGAGGAATTTCAGAGTGTGCCCATACTCTGAGTAAGTAACAATATTTGAAGAAGCTCAAAAAATTCACACACTGCAACAATAATATTTAACATAATTTATATTTCTTTAGAGATACTTGATGAAAAATAAATAAACGTTTAGTTAAGCTACACACAATAAAACTATACGATACACATTTTATTCACTAGCATTTGATGTGCCATACTGAAGTAAGCTTTACTTCTTTCTCACCAAAGACCGGTATTTGACCCTACTTGTCTGTTAAGTCACAATTCATCGTCATGCTGAACGTCCAATAATTCTTTGGCTAGAAGGAACATATTTGAACTTTATCTTTGGTATTCGCATGTTGTCCATTGGAAAATTATGTTCTTTCCAGGATTTCCTATACTGATATGTACAATCTATTGCGGGTTCTACTAAGTACCTTAAATATAGAGTTCCTGAGAGTTTAATTAAATATATACCGGAAGTAATGTCATTAATTTCATGGGTTATTCTTTGGGATAATTCAAATAAAAAAGTTAAATATAATTTTGCTCGTTTTTTGTTTCCTTTTCGATATACAATTATTTTGTGCGAGATCGTGCGTATTTGCTTGGTTTCCGCACAAAACCAATCCGCGGAAAGTCTAAAATTTCACATTCAGTATTCCCAACCTAACACACATAACAATTTCCCTCTTCTTACCGCTTAAGTGACATATTGATTGTACTGCTTTAGGCTTTTAACATATTATTTTTAGAGACGTTCACTAAAGTAATAATTATAAATTGGAAACTTACCACTGCAATTTCACCTAAATTGGACTGTTAATTATTGTTTTTAAATATTTTCAAAAATTAAGTAAACTCTACAACTCCACTAAAGTTACTGCATTCGTGATGCAAGTAACATTAAGGATGCCGTGAAAAAATCAACAAACTTGCCGATGTTATTACTGCAATATGTTATATAAATAATATTGTTAAAATATTAAAATGAAAAATAAATCATTACATAACCTTACTGTTTGTTTTAAGTTCACATTTATAGACTGGGGGAAAAAAAGACAGACGTATATCACGGCCTGCTGGAGTATAGTAAACACAGAAAACATTTTAAAGCAACAATGTTGAAGATAGATACTTTTGTTTTGCAAATTTGCCGTCATTGAACAGAAACCAAGATGGAGATTTCATTGCAACTAATTAGAAATTCCTCTTTCAGGTATGTAATAAACGATCTTCGCACAAAATAATGTACGATACACGAGCGGTATGTTTTCTTTCAATTCTCGGAAAATGAAAAAGCTCAACTACGTTTCGCTTTTTCAAACTTTTCCTCGAACATGAAAACTTCAACATACCGCTCTTGTAACGCATATTACTATTATACGAAACATTTCATAGCATGTTTTGTGAAAGCCATTGATTATTTTCCCAATATGATCAGTCAATCTACGAGAGTAGTATATTACGATAACAAATGACTGAAAGAATTTTTGTTCTTTAAATGTGCAGAAATTTGATCTGAAAAAATGTAACATTGTAAAAATCCTTTACATAACATAAAGCTAAGACATTTACGTCTAATATTTTGCACGCTATCTCGCACTTTATATATGTACATCTTCAAAATGTATGTATGATGACGCAATGAATATCTTAACCATTGCACAACACAATACAACGCACTAATGTACTGCCCCGAATAATAGGCGATTCTCAACTCATCTGGCTACAGTTTGAGACAGCTGGCAACTACGTCGTAACTTTACGGAGAGGAATGTAGGGGAGTGACAAAGTGTGGTAGCACCGTGAGTTCACGGAAGGACATGTCGTTACTTCCCAGGGAGTTGCACCTGTAAGAGGTCGATTTGCGAACCGATGGATTTAAAAGACTGACTGTAGTAGAGCCAACAATAGGAATTTCCTTAAGTTTAGATATCATGTAATGTATGTGTGTCCAATGTCTATACGTCTGGGAAAAAAGTCATTCAACCTTTTTGCCCTTCAATACACTTTCATCAAGATTAGTACTATATTCTTTCTCTACAGTTGCACACCTTTTGAGATTTTCTATATTAATTTCACATTGAAGTTGCATACGATACAAGAAGAAGTATTGCATATTATTACTCGGTGTAATAACTATATTAATACTGTTTTTAAGATGAATGCATTTTAATATCTCTTTTTCACCTCTTCCAGGGGAATTGGAAATAAAAACTACCCATTCAGCATTGAATATTAACGCAAGAGGACAGAAGGATTCATTGTATGACCACAACGGTTCATGTCATAAAATACAGCATGTATAGTTTTTGTAAATAAAAGTCAACAGCAATTCCTAACTTCATTTGTTTATTTCAATACCTGTATATGAGGAGAGAGAGAGGAAGGTGAATATGTAAACTGAAAGGTATGCGTGATTCACCCTCCTTTGTTAAATGTTAATGGGGCTACATGAAGAATTAACGACACTTACTTACAAATGGCTTTTAAGGAACCCGTAGGTTCAGTGCCGCCCTTACATAAGCCCGTCATCGGGCCCTATTCTGTGCAAGATTAATCCAGTCTCTATCATCATATCCCACCTCCCTCAAATCCATTTTAATATTATCCTCCCATCTATGTCTAGGCTTGCCCAAAGGTCTTTTTCCCTCCGGCCTCCCAACTAACACTCAATAAGCATTTCTGGATTCGCCCATACGTGCTACATGCCCTCCCCATCTCAAACGTCTGGATTTAATGTTCCTAATTATGTCAGGTGAAGAATACAATGCATGCAGTTCTGCGTTGTGTAACTTTCTCCATTCTCCTGTAACTTCATCCCTTTTAGCCCCAAATATTTTCCTAAGAATCTTATTCTCAAACGCCTTTAATCTCTGTTCCTCTTTCAAAGTGAGAGTCCAAGTTTCACAACCATACAGAACAATCGGTAATATAACTGTTTTATAAATAGAATTAACGATAACTCAAAAATAATTGTTTACAAAGTTTTCAGAAAAAAATATAACTAATTCCTATACTTATTTAAATTTAAGTCTGTTGCTCACGGTGAAATTTTTCGTTAAATTTATTGTACAATAAATATGATGAAAGTTTTGATAAATATTGTACGAAATTGATTCCTTGCTCAAGGTCAAATTTTCCTCTCTAAAACATTATTTCTATCTATGCAGTGAATTTGACACTAGTCTGTTTGCTCTCCTAACTTTAAGTAATATTTTGTACTGTTTTCTCAATGGAAATCTGTGATTGTCATTAGTCTACTAAGAGACTCACAACTTCTTTTATCACCTAGAGTCAACTATGTTTAATGTTTATGTTTGAACTTAATCTCCAGACCAGATAGCGCTGCTTCTACAGATCCGCTTCGCTAACTGATTGGTTTCATTTAATATTTGACAAAATAGGACCTGCACTATTTGAGAGAAGTTGTGTTCCAAGTTTAACCAAACTCGGTTTTACTAAAATTTGACAGTGAGCAACAGAAATTTGATACAATTCAACTGAATTGAATTTCTTGAACAATAAACTGAAACGCAAAATTTGACAGTGAGCAATAGGCATTATATACATTGTGTCTTTGCCATCTAGATCGGGAAATTAGTCCTCCTCTTATCCGATAGTTTCTCTGCCGCTAGGAAAGGATGCACGCATTCGATAGTGACCGTGTTAGTTTGGATGTGACTGAGTGTTGGTCTTTCGTTGTCATTTGTGCGGCAATGGATGGAAACAGATACTTATTCATTAAGGGAAAGTATATACAGGGACATCATTTTATTTTTACTTCAATTTTTATTGTACCTGAGTTTTTGAATGTACTTCACTCCCACCCCTTCTACTAATGATGTTCCAACTGTCCTCCTCACAGAATGGATGAATTACTTTTCTTCCCTCCTATACCTAGTAAAGTGATTTGTTTGTATTTTACGAAAGTATCATCGAACTTCAGTCGTGGAAGGAGGTAGCAAACGGTGTTTCCGGTTCTCAACCGTTAATTCAAAGGTATAGCCAGGTTAATATTAGAAATGTTAGTAAAAATAAAATGATGTCGCTGTACATATTCAACATACATATTAAGAATCAGGGGAAAATTAAGATGTAAATTTCCAGATAGGCTTTCTAGATAAACACTAATAAAATAATTACAGAAAAAGAAGACAAAACGCCTTTTCCTTCCGGAGGATGAAACTGAAGCGTAGCCCTTACAAGTCTCTCAGATATTTAGGAGAGAAGACAGGAATTTGTAGGCCTAACTCATCTGCAGGAATGGCAACAAAATAATTGAAATTTAAACCTTAGAAACAGAATTATATTATTTCATTAATTGGAATCCCAGTATTACAATCGTAGACAACTTTTATAATCATTATCTCTGGGGAATGCTAAAACGTACAGTGTATAAAACGAAATCCCCATACTCTACTAAATGAAGTGAAATAAAATAGAAAGTGATGTGTGTCAATGGCAATTTCTTGAGAAGGTTTAAAATACAAGTATATGTGAAAGAAAAAATTTATTAACATCACATACAGCATCTACTTTGAGCAGGGTGAGTATCCTATGTTGTTGTGTTATATGTATATATCACCTAGATTTTAGTTCAGTTATCTCTCAAATCACACATCTTCCTTTAGCTATAGAGACTGGCTTTCTATCAGATAAACGGCCAACGAATTGCCCGATCTACAGTAGATGACCCAGAAGCACTGCATTATGAATTGTTTGTACTTATGGTTTACGTGTAAGTAAATAAGCATCATTATTCAATTTTCTAGCTGCTAGCGTATTCAGAACTATGGAAAATTAGATGAGATGTATGTTAAAGATACTCAGCTCTATTTTTTATTTAATAACACGCTATCAATTACTAGTTTATTTATCGTAGATGGAAATGTGATAGCAGGATGGCATTTGGTGATATGGCCCAGAGTTCACAAGCTTTAGTTCCATCGCGAGAATGAAGTTACGTGGTTATTATCATTTTTAGGCTAATCTCTCTCCATCCTTCAAAGTTTACTAACATTCTTTACCCTTTCTTTTCAAGTAAAGAAGCTATTCAGACATTGTAGTAGGCCTATAAGTTAATAATATACCAGCAGCGCAGAAAATATCACGCAAACTTTGTAATGAGCATCAGTAAAGAATATATTACCCATGATTGAGGTTCCAGCTGATGCGCATACATTTAATACCGCACTGAAATATCATAATTATACATTTTTTTTGAAAGATGAAACATGACATTTAAGCGGTCGTGCTTGAAACTGCAGCGCTAGTGCTATGTTGCTAATATGGGCGACCACGCGATCAGCTGATGAGAGCTACCAGCTGACGTTAGATTGTTCCCGTTAAAACATTAATTTACGAATGACGCGAATGTAGACCTATAAAAACGATACAAAAATCGATAGATAATGAAACACAAAACGTATTAATACCTGACATTGTGTGCACAACGAATGGCACCAAGAAAGCCATTCAGCACTCACCACGTAGGAACTTTGCAACTCAAGTCACTGTTACCACAGCAACTTCGAGCAGTAAAGCAAATAGAGAGAGGCGTTCGATACTACTTTACCGGATGAACGTCACACCAAAATAATAGCGTTGTCCGATCAGCTGACATAAGGGCAAAACATTACGCGGTGTACTTTACATAAAATGTATTATGAATATGATAGCCTATCCTAGAATGTATTAAGTTCAAAAAGTTTGGTAGATCCTAATTTAATAACATAGCCTACTGCTAGCTTGTTTTAAAGGACAAAATGAAATATCCCAAAGATTTGTTCACTTACTAGCCCGCCTGCAACGAAAAGATTAAGGAAAAAGAAAGAGTTACAGGCATGAGTCTTGTTTTGTTTCTGAGTTTGAATCATCGAAATATTAGATACAGCTTAAATAATTTACATGTATGGTGCATTCTCAAGCACCTGTTACGAGTGCTTAGAAGTTATTCTGTCGTAAATATTACCCAACATAAATCATAAAAGGTGTTCACATCACAGGTATGGTTTGAAATGCATTAAACAGAGATTATTATAAAGAAACACTAATATTACAATTAAAATTAAAATTCACTGTTTTAGAAAATAATAGTAGTAATAATTGTACTTACACGAAAAAAGCTATAAAATCCATTATAGTCTTAATGTTAAGCAGAATGCGCATAAAATACGACAGAAAAGAAAAGTTAAATATAAATATAGGCCCTAATGTGAAAGAATTACAGAAACTTGGTAAGGATGCCATATTACCTGTAAATAACAATTAGACTTACATGGAAAATAGCCTATTGGTTAGCATAGGTCTAAACCCCAACTATTATGTATTAAACACAATGTGCACAAGAGACAAAATAAAATAGAACCAAAAAGTTAAATATAAACGCAGGACCTACTGTAAACGAATTACAGACACTCGTTAAGAATATTATAGTAGGGGTACATGGGAAAAATGGTAAGCCTACGCCTAAACCAAATCGCACCTATTAGGTATTAAACGCAATAAGCACAAATTACAAAATATAACAGAACAAAGAAGTTAAATATAAATATAGGCCCTACTGTAAAAGAATTACAGGCACCGTTAAGGATATCATGGTATGCCTACATGGGAAAAGTTGGTATAGCCTACGCCTAATCCCCACTCCGACTTATTAGGATTAAACGCAATAAGCACAAAATACAAAATATAACAGAACCAAGAAGTTAAATATAAATATAGACCCTTCAGTAAAAGAATTACAGGCACCGTTAAGGATATCATGGTATGCCTACATGAGAAAAGTTGGTATAGCCTACGCCTAATACCCACTTCGACTTATTATAATTAAACGCAATATGCTGTAAAAGAATTACAGGCTCCGTTAAGGATATCATGGTATGCCTACATGGGAAAAGTTGGTATAGCCTACGCCTAATCCCCACAATAGGATTAAATGCAATATGCACAAAATACAAAATATAATAGAACCAAGAAGTTAAATAGACCCTACTGTAAAAGAATTACAGGCACTCGGTAAGGATGTCATAATACCTGTAAATAATAATTAGGCCTACATTGAAGAAAATGGTCAGCCTAAGCCTAAACCCCAACGACTACGTATTAAACGCAATGTGCAAAAGAGACGAAATATAACAGAACCAAAAAGTTAAATATAAATATAGGCCCTACTGTAAAATGATTACAGACACTCATTAAGGACACCATAGTACTCGTACATGGGAAAAATTGGGACTATGGCCTACGACTAAAACCCACCCCATCTAATAGGTATTAAACACAATGCGCACAAAATACAAAATATAACAGAACCAAAATGTTACATACAAATATAGGCCCTACTGTAAAATGATTACAGACACTCATTAAGGACACTATAGTAGTACTCGTACATGGGAAAAATTGGTACTATAGCCTACGACTAAAACCCACCCCCCCACGTAATAGGTATTAAACACAATGCGCACAAAATACAAAATACAACAGAACGACAAAGTTAAATATAAATATTTATTGTAGGCCCACTGTGGAAGATTAGACACTGGTTAAGGATATCATAGGGTAATACTGAGGTGGTCTAGGCCTCTTTGTTTAATTTTCAGTATTTGAAATAAATATCATGATATAAGTTTACTTACTATACGTCCCGTAAAAACCGGAACAGTCCCATTTTTGGCCTAGATATCCGGCATCCCAGTAATGTTTGTCGAAACGCGCAAAAGTCCCATATTTTAATCAAACTTATTTCATAATGTAAAAATCAATCATTTCTCTTATGTTTACTTCAACATTAATGTTGAAAGTTTTCTTTCGATTTGTATAAATGTTTGCAAATATTTCATTTCGAAATCAGCGAACATGAATGAACTATATATGAAAGCAGGCTACTGTTAAACAAAAAGATAAGTACAATGTACTGACAGGTAACGTAAATAAATTGGCATGAATAAACATTGTTTAAAGACAATAGTATTCTTTATTTTGTTAACTCCCTTGCTTCAATCTTACTTAATACATTTTTCCTTAACTTCTAACTTCAATTTCCTTACAAAAAAATAGTCGATAGTAAAAGTATCTCGTATTTTCATGAGGAATTTATGGCAGACTTAATACCTTTATGTTCGAAAATAGAAACAGGCCTCCCACGCTATGTGATATTCATTTGTTTCTCCGATTGCAGCACTAATGTCATGTCACATCTTTAGGAAAAACAGGTATAAGAGTTAAATTTTGTTGTAAGAGTGCTATGATTTTTTTCCTGAGCACTTACATCTCCGGGTGGGCCAAGATAAACCGAACTCAAGCCAAGTAATAAACATAAGAACTGCAAGGTTATTTTATTTATATTTTTATACAAGTAAATCAGAGACAGAAAGTCACATGCATTTCTCTGTTCAAGATCAAGGTCAATGTGCGTTATTATTATTGCGTGCTGCTATATCGAATAGGCCTATCTTTTCCCATATCGGGTTCGGATTATCTTGGCCCACCCAGTATTAGCACAGCCTAGTACAGGGACATCATTTCATTTTTACTAACATTTTTAATATTAACTTGGGCTATATCTTTGGATTAAAGTTCTAGAACCGGAAACACCGCTTGCTCCCCCTTTCAAGACTGGAGTTCGATGATACTGGCGTAAAATACAAATCATTTCACCAGGTATAGGAGGGAAGAAAAGTAGTTCATCCATTTATGTAAACTAGGAAATACCGCAATTTTTTACTGGGTTATTTTACGACGCTGTATCAACATCTAGGTTATTTAGCGTCTGAATGAAATGAAGGTGGTAATGCCAGTGAAATGAGTCCGGGGTCCAGCACCGAAAGTTACCCAGCATTTGCTCGTATTGGATTGAGGGAAAACCCCGGAAAAAACCTCAACCAGGTAACTTGCCCCGACCGGGATTCGAACCCGGGCCACCTAGTTTCGCGGCTAGACGCGCTGATCGTTACTCCACAGGTGTGGACATCGCAATTTTGAGTTTGATAATTTTCATTAGGTTTTTGTTTAATCAAAATACAGTACTGTGTTAACACTTAGTGTTTTTACTCACGAATTGAGCTATCCATTCGGACGTATTAATTATGCAGTGTATATTGTACTGTTACAGCACATTAGCGTACAATATAGAGAATTAAGTTAAATTGAAAAATAATCATAATATGGATATTTAAACACATTTTTGAAAATGGTGGCCGTTCATTTCGATACAGGTTTCAGTTCTTTTGTGCATATTATCGCACTATAGACTATTGTATCTAATTCCGATTACCAGTTTCGTCCTTCGTACGAGTAACTCATGTTGAAATAATTCTATACCTACTCTATAAAAGAGTAGCCCTACCTTACGTACTGTAAATTTAATCTTCACTTCTGCCCGATCCGAAAAGATGAAATTACTCAGAAATGCTATCTACTGTCCGTTCAAGTGGTTTTGTCGCAGGGTCGTAGAAAGGGAGGAAATCACGTGACAGTTAATTACTTAACGAGGCCCTTTTATTTAAGTTATTTTTAACAGTTGTATAATATTACATAGCGGTCCAATTCCTAACAGAAATTAATGTTTTCAGAAAAGAGCTAAGACAGCCCAGCTACTAGACTTTACAGAGGGACGAACAGAAACAGGTGGGGGAAACCGGGATGCGGCGTAGGCAAACGGACGACAGTACCTGTGCGAAAATATGATTCAATATTGAAAGCTCTTTCGTCACTGGAAAACGCGAACATATTTCTGGAACGTACTATACTCACTAACTCAGTATTGCATATGCGACCTCGGTTCTGTGTGAAGAACGGTTGGAACTTTACTAGTAGACGGGTGGGAGTGAAGTACATTCAAAAACTCAGGTACAATAAAAATTGAAATAAAAATAAAATTATGTCCCTGTGTATACAGTGACGAAGCTAAATACGGAGTAAATATGCATTCATAGATAGCTGCTAAGCACTAGGGTCGCTACTATCGCTTCATTACAGACAATGCGAAATTGTACCTGCACAGTCTATTGTTCTTAGTACCCTCTAAACTCAAGCTTCGTGACTGTACATACTAGACTGTGGTATTAATATAGCACTGAGATTGCTGAGCGTGCCACTGAAGTCGGTCATGTGTGGATATTGGTCTTGACATGTTGTAAAATCCGCTGTCCAAGACAGATTTCAAATTTTTTTTAGTAAAGTTTTTAAAAAATGTATGTTACATGCGAAAGGCCAGCTTTTTTATTTTTGTTATGTACTACCCATCTAACAATAAACTTCCCAATTAAGTATGGTGGTAATATTTTTAACGGCTGAGAACACTTAGCACATTACATAGCCTATTTAAAAATATTGTGGACTGGTCTTCCAAAATTTAAAGTTCATTACTCCTACAATGCATTGACTAAAAGAGCAAAAACGGCGAAGGTTATATTAATAGATGTAAGTGCTTAGAAAAAATCATAGCGTTCTTGCAGCAGAAGTTTAAGTCCTACTGCAAGTGCTATTACGTAGGCCTACCTACATGATATTTCAATGTGGTCTTAAGCTTTTGAGCGATACTGAAGGCTACATCTCGACGATATGTGTCAGAGGAAGAACAATTTGTTTGTATAGGGCCTACATCTGAAGTCTGATTATTGTAATTTGTTACTGGAAAAGAAACTGACCATCCCACCACATTATCTCCTAGCTTAATTGCCTCATGAGTGATGTCTTATTGGTATCACGACGTTCCAATCTGTCTTCGGACAGTTGACTAGGACAACAAAACATATATAACTGTATATTATTGCTATACTCTCATACATATTTCATATTTCTCGGAGAAATAAGCCAGTTTTGCAATTTATATTGATAGAAAAATATCGATTTTCATCAAAGAAATGTATGACGAGCGATCTCTTCGCTGTATCTTAACGTATTAATTATAGGAAGCCAAAAATGTATTGCAAGATATTGCACAACGAAGTTACAGAGTAGAGTACGTACAGGCAGTGACGAGGCAACTTTTGGTTGATGTAACATAATTCGTAAGTAAATTTTCCACCAGTCAGCCTACTATGGTTTTCCGGTGGTTAGCTTTACGAATAAGTGCAAAGATCCAGACCTTGATAAGTCAAGTCAACGTATACCAGCAAATATCTACCATGGTTTAGTCCATTGTGCATCCTAAGTATGCGGTGACTGTCCAAGTGCGACAGGTGGTCTGTGTGCCATTCATTAATCGTACGTTGACAGGTGGTCCATCGTGCCTAAGCCCTGATATTATCAGATTCCGTTCCCATGCGAGTAGCTGATAAGCCTCAGGAGCCCGGAGTCCCAGTTCCTTCCTATAGGCATCGGAAAAGAGTATTACCCCTGAGACTTCATCCCAGCCCCTTCTTACTATTGCAGATGATAGATGAAATGAGTGGGAGGTGCAGAGAGTTTGTGGAAAGATAGAGGAAAACGGGGGTACCCCGATAAAAAAAAAACTCTCTGCAATGTCTGTTATGTCCACCAACAAATTTCATCTCGATCTGGCCAGGGATCGAACCGGGGCCGTCTGGATGGGAGACCAACGCGCGAGCAACAGACGCGTAAGCCTGTTATTGCACGAGTATAATACTTACTTACAAATGGCCTTTAAGGAACCCGAAGATTCATTGTCGCCCTCACATAAGCCAGCCATCGGTCCCTATCCTGTGCAAGATTAATCCAGTATTTTTCACCATATCCCACCTGATTCAAATCCATTTGAATATTATCCTCCCATCTACGTCATGGCCTCCTCAAAGATCTTTTTCCCTCCGGCCTCCCAACTAACACTCTATATGCATTTCTGGATTGTACGAGTAGGCCTATAATAAGCTATTAATAACACACACTATGCGGATTCACCTAATTTATTCTATATAAAGGCAGAGCGCCGAGTGTGTTTCAGTCACTTATCGACTGTCTGCCGCCACAGCGTGTCATATCTCTGCGTCAGTCCGTGAAGGTCATACTTACTCCAGTCATGAAGACGGTGAAACTTAATAACAACCGCGATTTTCCGATTCTCGGCGTGGGAACATTATTTGTAAGTGACAATATTGGACTTTCATTTTTCAAAGCATATTAAAGTTTTGACGTACATAAGTAGCAATTCAGTAGATTTATGGGCAGTCAGTAGTAAAACATATTCGCATATTCTTATGAACACTAATTCTACTCATATAACAATAAAATACAAATACCATTATACTGTATAAACTAGTACAACGTTTGCTATCCTCTCAGGTTTGCTTCCACTTTCGGACGCAACTCTTTAAAATGTGTAGATATACTGTACCTACTGTGTCTGTGTAGTAATTTATGTTGGAATCTGTGTTAGAATATTATGAGAAATGAGAAAGAAAGAATTTAATTGGAACAAGTAAAATATTATGTTTTGTTAATACTCATCAGAAGAAGAAGTTAAGTTCTGTGAGAATTCTAGAATTTTACTCACTTCATACACCAGTAAATAACAAGTTTCAGTAGCGGAGCGTCGATGTTAGCGGTGTTAAGCAGTGTATTACCAGTGCTAACACTTGGAAAGTTATTTTTGTTGAAATTATTATAGGTGTAATAAATTATATTGTATTTCTTGTGCCTGATAATTAAAATGTAAACATACTGGCCAGAGTAATAAATATACAACGATCGGTTCTTGTTATGTATAGATATTTCTGTGACCTTCCTAGAGATATCTCTCTCACTCGGAACAAGCGACTGGTGTTGAAGTGTTGATAGCGCATGCGCTGGCGAGACCTGCTCACACTCCGTCCTTTTCTTCAGCCTGTGTGAAAGCTGTGTCTGAGAAGCAGTGTTGCCAATTTGGGGAAAAAAGTCGCTAAATCTAGGATATTTGAGAAACCCAATAGCGACTAAAATTTATGTTTGGACATTCAATATTCCGTTTGTCTCTTATCCATTCAACATTTTATTAGATCTCACTCATGGCAACATAAGTCTTAACATCTCCTCGCCGATTCTTTCCTATCTTATTTCTTTCCTTCCTTCTTTTTTATTACCCTTTCTTCTCTATTCTTGTCCCTCTTCGCAACAACTCTTATCATCTACTGTCATTTATTTTGATATCTTCTTTCTTGATTTTCTTTCCTTTCATCTGCTTCTTTCTGATTCTCTTTCCTTTTCACACCTCTTTCTTCTTCCTTCTCCATTCTTCCTCATCTATCCTGTTCCTTGTTATTTCCTTTCCTGTTCTATTTTCTCATTCCCTTTATTTTCATTCCTTTTCTTAACTGAACTATATCTGTAATCCAGTGGTTCTCAAACTTATTATCACTGAGGACCTCTTTCTATAGACCAGTATTTTCGCGGACATCTTCGAAGTCGTGAATGGAATGACTGATAGGTTAGACTCTGGGACTAACATTAAGTGAATACGAGTAGTGGTATTCTGTTATATTTTCCAAAAATCAATATTAACTATAGGCTTTTTTTATTTAAACACAATGTAAATAATACAATACTGCCCTAAAAAAAGTAGATGGCCTTCAGTGATATGTCACAGCAGAGTTGATATTAACAATAGTAAAGCATAATAATACTTTCAATACATTCTTTGTATAATATTCTTCTATTGAAAAATATATCGAGCACATTTTTACAAGTTTTCCTACTTCAGTGAGAATGATGGAATTACTTTTTTGTGCTTAAAATGTATTTATATTTATAGCATCAATGTTGATGTTTATATTACGGCACTGGTACACTGGTATTTACTCATGAAAGTAAGTTCTTTTGCTCTCCCGAAAAATAGAACATTTTGACTTAGTTCCTTTCTAAAAAGTGCGATTCAATTAATCTGATATATTATTATATAATGATCCTGTATACCACTAACAGTCGTACTAACGTTACATATCCAATTCCCCTCGATTTGGCACTAGATTTTTCAGTACTACTCTCACAATAAAGTAGAGTGCTTTCCATGCTTTCTCCGTAACATCATCAATGCATGTATAAACAACGGTTTCATTTATAAACTTTTTTGTAACTGTTTCAAATTATTTTTCATGAAAATTCGTTGTCTTCAATTAATATCTGTTCATTTTCCCAGGCAACAAAAGAAGGTGAAGCAGAACAACTAGTCAAGGATGCAATTGATATCGGTTACCGCCATATTGATACCGCTATGTTGTACAAAAACGAGAAAGAAGTGGGAGCTGGTATAAGGGCGAAGATAGCTGAAGGAGTCGTCAAACGAGAAGACATATTCCTCACAAGTAAGGTACAGTACGACATGCTAATCGAAGGCTGGACTGACTGCAACAAAGCAGAAACAATAATCATTACTATCGCCTTCAACATTCCCTATCCTTTCTCTTCTCTCGGTTCTTCACTTCTCTTTGTGTCTTATTCCTCTTTCTTTCTTATTCCCCGTGTTTTTCCTCCTGCCCTCTTGTTCCTTCACCTTTCCATCCTTTTCTTTCTCTTTTCTACTTTCTATTTTCAAATATTTCACCTGCTTGTCTTCTTTGGACTCAAGTAGAAATTTTTATTTCATTGGTCATCTGATGAACATCCTGTTCATGGAATGGGATTCGCTTGGTACAAAGGAATACAAGGAAAACTACAATGTTTTGAAAGATATTAAGTCTCTTGTTTTCTTCATCCGGAGAAAACAGTAATCCATGAGAAAACAACACTAAAATTACCATAACGTAGGACAAGACAATCCTTTCAAAACTCTTCATGCTTAATACTTCACATTAATTTTTCATACGCTTGTACTCTTAAATAACACTAAATATTACATAAAAAATATAGCCAAAATCGAGAATTACTTACATGGGATATAAGCTACAGTGTATAAAATTATGAAATATATAAATGAAACAGAAGAGATATTGCTGAAATTAATAGCAGAAATGAAAAACTTCAACTGTGAAATGTAAAATGAATATTATTACACCTAAATTTAGTCTCCTTTACATTGAGATACTTATCTTCTATTGGCGATATAAACATTTAAAATCACATACTTTGCATACTTTCATTCTATAATTAAATATGAATTAATATTCTGAGGTAAATATTCGGAAGCTAAACATCTATAAAGTAGTTTATTGCTACAAACTTCCTTCATTAAAGAGTTGTCACAAGGATAAAATATTATAAACAATTAATTTTAGTGAATGAAAATATTTGTTTATTTATAAATTAAAATATGAGGTTAAAACTTTTTAAATTATATGTATTACAATCTTCAACGTTAAATAAAAACATTAATTGTTAAATCCTTAAAAAAATGGATTTTCCAATATTGAAACAGACCTCTTAATAGCGACATTGGCCAATCGAAGGAGGAGTGCTCTATCTAATTCCATTGATGTCCAGGTATTAGCAAAATATTTTGAAATAGTTTCCCGAGCTCCAACCATCAACAGCGTTACTGTCAAATTGTCTAGATTGTATTTTAGTTGAGAACTACACGGCAGGAGACGCGCCGCAGACACACCTGCTGTCATTGTAATTGCTTCTGTCCATTGGCAGCATGATAAGCCTTTCCATCACGAATCCATTTGTTCGCTGGTGTATATTCCAAATATATTGTGACACCTTTCTCTTTGTGAGAAAGTTGGCTCCATAGAATTGCTTCTTGTTCTCTTAGTTGTCGAATTTTTTTTTTTTGCAGCAGGCAGAAGTTATAAGGATAATAACAGGTGTGCACAAAAGAGCATAATGTAAGAATGTTTTCCAAAATTAACTTGTGAATACATTCTTTCCATGTTGAAGTTTCATTATTAAAGACCAAGAGATATTCAGTACTAAACAGCGTTCTAGATATAATTAAGAGGCTTCCTAGTTGGACAGTGGTTTAAATGTAAATCTTTAATAACTCTGGTGATGTCTAAGACCTATACTCAATGCTATGCACATCGAAAGGAAGAAGAAACCTAAGGAGACCCAGAAGAGGATGTGTCTATGAACTTGCCGGAACAAGCCATGATTTTGTTGTTGTTGATGATGATGAAATAAAAAATCAGTACTAGGGTCATTTGGCTCTTTATATCTTGCAGAGGTATTACGAAAAGTGAACACTCAAAATTTGCAAATTAAGTGGAACACCTCATTTTATTTTGTATTTCTAGGCTATACTTACAAATGGCTTTCAGAGAATCCGGAGGTCCATTGCCGCCCTCACATAAGTCCGCCATCGGTCCCTATCCTGTAGGAGATTAATTCTGTCCCTAGCATCATATCCCACCTCCCTCAAATCCATCATAATATTATCCTTCCATCTACGTCTCGGCCTCCCCAAAGATATTTTTCCCTCAAGTCTTGCATATGCATTTCTAGGTTCACCCGTACGTGCTACATGCTCTGTCCATCTCAAACGTCTGGAATTAATGTTTCTGATTATACTCGTACCTACTGTATTATGTGAAGAATACAATGCGTGCAGTTCTGCGGTGTGTAACTTTCTTCATTCTCGTGTAGCTTCATACTTTCGTATTTCTATACCACACAAAATATAAATAGGTATATGACCTTTGACGTAAGAGGCAAAACTGAACATATCATCTTCACATGGCACAAAGGATCATAGGGGTAATGAGATAGATCTGCATGCTTTCTTGACCTTGGCATTGGAATGACGTAGGACTCCATGCTCCAAATGGACTCCGGGGCCATTTTGGAAAAAAACAATCCAGTCACTAATCGGAATTGAACCCGGAACTTTACTATTTGCTGTAGCAATTAAGTTAACTCAACTAGCTTCTTATATAGCCTGAGTAAATATGTAAGAATTTCGCCAAGGTAATAATAATGTCTACCGGTCGTTCTGTATGGTTGTGAAACTTGGACTCTCACTTTGAGAGAGGAACAGAGGTTAAGAGTGTTTGAGAATAACGTTCTTAAGAAAATATTTGGGGCTAAGAGGGATGAAGTTACAGGAGAATGGAGAAAGTTACACAACGCAGAACTGTACGCATTGTATTCTTCACCTAACATAATTAGGAACATTAAATCCAGACGTTTGAGATGGGCAGGGTATGTAGCACGTATGGGCGAATCCAGAA
This sequence comes from Periplaneta americana, assembly GCF_040183065.1. NCBI lineage: Eukaryota > Metazoa > Arthropoda > Insecta > Blattodea > Blattidae > Periplaneta > Periplaneta americana. The sequence goes on from NC_091117.1 coordinate 84,511,404, forward strand.
ATGCACATAGAGTGTTAGTTGGGAGGCCGGAGAGAATAAAATCTTTGGGGAGGCTGAGACGTAGATGGGAGGATAATATTAAAATGGATTTGAGGGAGGTGGAATATGATGGTGGGGACTGGATTAATCTTGCTCAGGATAGAGACTGATGGCGGGCTTGTGTGAGGGCGGCAATGAACCTCCGGATTCCTTAAAAGCCATAAGTAAGTAAATAATACGAGTAATAACGTCAACGCTTTCATTACTGAACGGTTCTTTTCAATTGGAGTGGCGTTTCAGAGATGGAGGCATGTGCTGATAGAGTGCAGAAAAGAAAAACAAGAGAGTAAATCGAATTGTTAAAATTATTCTATGTAATTTATCCATCATTTCTCTTACTAAAATCGTTTCTCTTTGAAAGAAGTCTTCAGCTAAAATATGATTTGGTCTGAGATTTGATGGATTTTTCTGGTTTCATATACTGTAATATCAACACGGATGTGAATTGCATTACTTGTCTAATGGTTCTTGTCTCACATGTAATTGCTTCTTGGTTGAATAAAATTATTTCGTTACATTTCAGCTATGGTGCACTTATCACAAGCCTGAACACGTGGTGCCTGCGTGCAAGAAGACCCTGTCAGACCTAGGACTAGACTACCTGGACTTGTATCTCATTCATGCGCCTCTCGCTTTCAAGGTAAATTTCAACCACCACATCCTACACTTCGACGTGGTAAAAGTCTCAACATGTTGCTATCAAGCACAGCAGAACAGACAGTGGATTATATCAAACCAATCATTATCCTGTATAATAGGACTGTAGAATGCATTCATTCATTTATTATATTCCATAGATCTTGCACAAGCAATGAATCTTTAAGATGTGGAACAAGTCAAAATTTTACAATATTACAATTACAATTTTTACAAATTTTTATAATATTTTACAATTTTTAGAGTTTTACAATGTAGTAGTAATTTTCTACAATTTTTACAATTTTCTGCAATTTTTTACAATATTTTGGCGAGATGTAGTGAGATGAGGTGAGGTCCGAGGATTCGCCAAAAGATACCCGGCATTTACCTTTTTGTTGGGGAAAATCTCGGAAAAAAACCCAACCAGGTAATCAGATCAAAGGGGTGAAATGAAGTGATGCCGAGGACTCGCCATAGACCATCCGGCTTCAGTTAGGCCTATAGTACCTAAAGTCTATACAATATATCGTAACTGGAAACAACATTTATCCTATGGACGAGTCCATGTGAAATCGGACGGAAAATTAGGGAAATTTACCTAACAATTTTTTTATACAATTAGACGAGAGAGAGATTGATTTTTTTTGCGAAATATGACATCTCTAGGTCTAATAGTTTTCATTAAAAATTTGTAAAATTTACCATATATGAAAATAATTACAGTCTTTATTCAGTCATGTCATAACTGCCTAACTCTCTAAAATTGAAATTTCAACATTACCTAATTTTAAAGCTGTTATCTTCCCGAACATACTGATTTATAAAACATACTCATTGTTATATAATAATTAGCACACAGTCGATTTAATTAGTATTTGAATTATTTCTCCACAAATAGAATAAAAACTAAAAATATGGATTTATTGCAAACTTTTAGGATTAATTAATTCAGGTTTCATATATTTCTTTTAAGTCATAGAAGTATAGAAATAAAATATTCCATACTCGGAAATTAAGTTCCTTAGCTTTTAATAGAAAAAGGAGCATCTTCTACGGACCTCTGGAGAAAGAACTAAGGAAGAGACTAGTGAAGTTCTTTGTGTGGAGTGTAGCATTGGATGGAGCAAAAAAATGGACATTACGACGAAGTGAAGAGAAGCGACTAGAAGCATTTGAAAGTGGATATGGAGAAAGATGGAGCGTGTGAAATGGACAGACAAAATAAAAAACGAAACTGTGTCTAAAAGAGTGGGTGAAGAAAGAATGATCCTGAAACTGATCAGGAAGAAGAAAAGGAATTGGCTGAGACACTGTTGAGAAAAAACTACCTTCTGAAGGTTGCACAGGAAGGAATGGTGAACGGGAAAAGGGATGGGGCGGAAGAAGATATCAGGTGATTGACGACATTAAGATATATGGATCATATGAGGAGACAAAGAGGAAGGCAGATAATAGGAAAGACTGGAGAACGCTGAAGTCAAAGACCTGCCTTTGGGCAGAACACTATGAATGTATGAATATTTGTCTTGCCCGCTATCAGCAAGATTATGCTGGCTGGCATAGCTGATATTACGAATGACCTCTGCAGCTCATGTCTCGACTTGTTACAGAGTGATGTTGGAAAGGTGATTGATTGTAGGTGGTCCGTGGACCAGATGTTAGTGATGACGTTTCCAATTAGTAGGTACGATTTTTAGTAATATTATTTGTAGCTTTACTGAAGTCTCCGTGCTTTTTAATTTACCCAAATTTGTGTCTTATTTTAAAGAGTCTTGACTTTTAACTCGCCTAAGTCGAAAGCCAGTAAATATTTTGAGCAGCGATAACTTTTAAAAGTAATTTCCATTATTTCTCAATATTTCTCTCGCTTTAACCTCCATCTAACGCGAAAAACATAAATTTCCTGCTTATCAAGTTGTGAAAGTGCGAATTTCCCTTTGAACAGATCACTTCCCTGCTTTAAAAAAATTGATTTTGAATTTTTCTATGTTTTCCTTAGACATATAAGCAGATTTCAAACAAACGAGATTGAGACATGTAGAAAAAAAAATAGAATCTAGTACAATTTATATTGAGTGTACACGATAAAGATCCTGGCGAAATATCACTACAGAAAATTTTATTATGGTGATGACGATGGCATCTTGAAGATCTCTCTTCAGCTTGTATTTTTTCCTCCACTTTACAAAGATTTTCGGAATGGTGCCTCTCGCTCCGAAGAAGAGCCGGTAACTGTGATTTTTTTCAATGTTGTATTTTGCTGATAGGTATTGAATTGTGGGCACGTAAATTTCCTTTTTCTCTTCATTTACTTCAAATGGTTGAGTGGCTGGCATTTAAAATCTGTAGGATCAATTATTTCGGCTGTCTGTTTATTTCTATTTATAGCTATGATATCAATCCTGCGATTGCTTCCACCATCAGCAATGCAATGAACGTCATCATGAACGTCTAGATTTTTGGATTGAAGTGCATCTGCAATCATAGAACGTATGGTGTTGTGACGTTTTATTCTAAGTACTTCTTCCCTGTGGGCAACTCCCAAGCACATGTGGTAAAGTTTCATACTCATTGCAGTGCCTACAGGTACTTCTTCAAACAATACAACTCCTTTTCTTATCTGGGAGTATGCGCACCACGTTTTAAATTGACGGTGCCGAAGATGTCTTAATTGCTTCACGGATCCTATAGCCTCACCTATGCTCACTTGCAATTCCGACAAGCAACGGGTTCTTATAGTATAGTAGTCTCGTGCAGCATTAACGTGCTGGTCATTTAGGTTTTCTGGCTTGTTATTGATGTTGAGTTGCTGCAGACGGGCTTCCCATGTAGCGCGCATCACTGACAATCCTTTGTATTTGGTACTTGTATACAGCATGCTATTAGGAGTATCACCTGGTAATTGTAATATTTCTTTTACTGTGCTTTTAATCATAGTCAGCTTTAATGAGATAAGAGGCACATAAACGTATAAACATATCAGACTAGTTACAAAATTGATCATTTAACCAAGAATAAAATTAACACCCGCCATTGTATAAGTATTAAGTGAATCACCCAGTCATTGTCTATTGCGTATGAAAACATATTTTTAAATTCCATTATCACTGAAAGGATGAAGGAAGCGGCATGTGCTGTATTACTGAAATATATCAACTAATTGAGAATTTAAAATCTGGAAATTTTTGGGGTCAATCTAGCTACTTTTCAACAACTTTACAGCGGCTTTTTAAATTTCGAGTTGGTAACACTGATAAGGATTAAGTGAATTTCAATTCTTTTCCGGATAGATCTAGTTATTTTGAACAATATTACAGCGACTTTTCCAGAGTTGCCAAGTTTAAATTATGAAAAATCTGCCAATCATGCTCATAAAAGATAACAAAAAAAGCTCACATCATTGATGATTACTAAAGAATTATTCCAAAAAAGGAAACACATTATATAAAACAAAAAACTGATGTACAAATAAAATGAAAACATAGTAACTATTGCGGGTTACAAAAAAAAAAAAAAAAACTCCACAGGTCTACTGATTTATTTTTGTTACAGTCTTCAGTCACAAATCTGGCTTCATTAAAACGCTTATCACCAAACTCTTGCTCGTGGCATTTTCCTTGGTAGTTTAATAAAGGCATGCAATAGAAGACAGAGATTGTCTATCTTCATGGAAGACACTGATTATGGAAACAAGAAGAAAGATAATCGAAATGATCAATCTGATCGATATTCATAGTGCAGCATAATACAGTAGCCAATTATTTATGTACATTTATGCTCGACCATACCGAAATGTAGTAATTATACACCTGGTAGCAGACCTTTAATGCATGTCATTAAAGTACACTTACTCATTAAAGGTCAGGTCTTTCAGCCAATGACGACTTAGGTTACAACTGTTCAGCCAATGACAGGTCAGCTTTCTACCGTTATAAAACCGCAAGTATCGATTATTCTCGGATATGCAATCGAAAGAGAATTAGCGGAAAGTCACGGAGGCTGGAAATCCAATACTGTCGCAGAAGGTTATGTTCTGTTACTATAATAATTAGTGGTAATTGTAAATAATATTCAAATAAATTCAATTTGTCATCTCGTTTTTCAATGTCTAATTTAATTTCAATGTTATCTCTGTAGGTTCTTATGGCCTTGCAAGGTCAATGTGGACATCTGTTCCTCGGAAAAAATCAATACTTTCGCGTCTGCGCACCTCACAACATACGGGACATTGCTCAAAAATTAATAACATCAAGTTAGAAATATGGTCGAGCATAAAAAGTCGTATGTTACTCACCTATAATGGTAATTAAGAAGCTCGTATGAAAATTATGAAACTTGCTCTCGCTCATTTCATAAATATCCATACTCGCTTCTTAATTACCTTCATTATAGGCTCGTTGCATAATGTACTATTTTAAATTCACAATTGCGCACCATTTTCATATAAAATCAATACGGCTACTCATAAAACGATTACATGAGGGGTTCAATATCAAAATGGGTCATGTTAGTAAAAGTCAAAATAAAAATAAACAATAAAAACTGTATCTTTCTTCACATCGTGTTTAGAATTTTGGTTTCTTTTTCTATCACTTGCTATGACAGCAGCAACCTTATATCACACTGAAATTGAAATGATGTTCTCAAAATATAACTCTGAGCGAGGAATGAAGTTTAACTTGACCCACTTTGTTGTATTCACTTTGACATGACCCATTTTGAAGAGTACAACTGGAAAATAAAGACTCTTCATGGCAAGGTAATTATTACATTTGTAAAATTTGTTGTTTTTATTTTCAAAATAATTGTAACCATGCCATATTTAATTACAATTGTAATATTCTTTAAAGAAACAGAAAATAGAATTGTTACTTTCTCATAAAAAATCATCATCATCATCATCATCAAAATTGATCAATGGACACTATTACCATTGCAGGTAATATAATTATTATAATGGTTTTCATTACAACTTAAAATTATTATCCATATCATTACTGAAGCTCATTGACACGTCTTCTAGCAATGAATATTACATTTTAGAAAAAAAGTAGTGTTTCAAGTGAAAAACTTGAATAAATGATGTGCTAACTGAACAAAACAAGATTTAAAAATGTGTGCAGGAATCAACATCCAAACTGAAACATGTATATTCTCTTTTTATTACCTTCCTATAATTTGTTTTTTTGTTTGCCAATATTTCAAACTGCAATTCTTTACGGTACTATAAAACATGCTTTGCGATCGTCATTTGTTTACCACATAGACAGTCAAGTGAAAATGGCGACTCCGTTCAAAGTTTTTGGTGAAGCTAACATTAGTGAAATAGAATTTTAGTAAGTCAATATTTTATTGTATTAGAGTACTTTGTTTCTTCTAATCTTTATATACTTTCTTCTAATCGTGCAATAGTCAATTAAATCCCACTCGAGTTTTCTTTAGATAAATCAAAACCTCTAGTGAGATTACTGTTGATAAAAATTTTCCATCATTTTTAACATACATGTTTAAAAACTTTAACTTCGCCTTAATAGAAATATATGAGTATACGGTGTTGAAACCCAGTACTTAAATAGTTAGAGCTAAAAGCTTAAAAGAAATATAGCCTATGTTCTGAGGAGGGAGATTACCATAGATGGCTATGCATTTCATGGCCAATAGTACTTTCACGGTTTTATTTTATTTTTTTTCTATTCTTGATGGAAATTTGATGTAGGCTCCTGAAGTATTGAATAGACTACTGTTCGGAAAATGGATCTTTTTTTTTATTTAATATGTTCCGGTGATTTCAGAGAGACGAAATGAGACAGCTTATTATTGTATAAATAATTTTTATTTTCAGCTTCATTATTATTATTATTATTATTATTATTATTATTATTATCATCATCATCATCATCATCATCATCATGTAAGTAACTTTTATTTACTTGCACAGGAAGGAGACGACTTCTGGCCGAAAGACGCTAATGGTAAAATGATATTAATCGACGTGGACTACGTTGAGACATGGAAAGCCATGGAACAGTGTGTGAAGTTGGGTCTCGCAAAAAGCATCGGCATTTCAAACTTCAATTCGCAACAAATAAAACGTGTTTTGGAGGTGGCTACAATCACACCTGTAGTTAATCAGGTAAAATATAATATATTGCCTTTCAGAAGATGAAGTTACAGGAGAATGGAGAAAGTTACAAAACTCAGAACTGCACGCATTATATTCTTCATCTGACATAATCAGAAGCATTAAATCCAGACGTTTGAGATGGGCAGGGCATGTAGCACGTATGGGTGAATCCAGGAATGCATATTATAGAGTGTTAGTTGGGAGGCCGGAGGGAAAAAGACCTTTGGGGAGACCGAGACGTAGGTGGGAGGATAGTATTAAAATGGATTTGAGGGGGATGGGATATGATGGTAGAGACAGGATTAATTTTGCTCAGGATAGGGACCGGTGGCGGGCTTATGTGATGGCGGTAATGAACCTCCGGGTTCCTTTAAAGCCCTAAGAATCATTAAGCTTTATATAGCTTACAAATCTGATAAGTGTGTACTGAAGATATTATTGTATGCATATTAGGGCATGTATGTCCCAAATTGTTTTAATTTCACTTACAGTACAATTGATGCCTGAAAATAAACTACTGTATATCCTTTTTTTTTTTTTTGCTGTTTAAAAATGTAGTAGTGCGATACAATGAACTTTATTAGTTGCGAGCAAGATAGATTTTTACCTCATGTGAATGCATCAATAATTGCGCGCAGCGGTCATATTTGGCTTGACTCCATGTCGAACCGGATCCTCTATTTCTTATTCTGATGCAGAGTTTTCACTGTTGTCGTCACTGCTTTCTTCTTTCACCTAATTTTCACTCACAATTTTTTCCAACATTTCATCAACTTTGTCGTCTAAAAAGCTTCACAAATAATTAGTTTTCATGTTCTTTTACAGAAGGAAAGGTGGATTATCTATTAAAATATCTTGCAGGTAGTGGTTATTGCTCCTTCTAAGCACAAGGGCCTGGGTGAAAGTTTTAAAGATGCTTGGAAGTTGTCTTTCCTACATTTATGAGGAATTACTGTACAGTAGTACATAAAATTTTCAACAACTACTGCTATAGCAGTCAAGTTAGTGAGCTGAAAACTGCATAAAATTACTAAATTGTGATCACGATTCAAGTTTGATAGTGGTCAACTTACAGAGTAAATTCCATATATAAACAAATATAAATTTTCAGGTTCCTTAAAAAGGCTGTCAATTAAGACAGGTGGTCATTTTAAGAATGTTCATGTTACAGAGATAGTCAACTTCACACAGGTTTTACTTTATTACTAACAGTTATATGAGTTGCACTGCAAACCGGAAGATAGCGTGTTTCAATCCCTATGAGGTTATAGAGTTTCTCCATAATTTATCTAATCCTTCCAACTCTTCTATAGCCCTGAAGTTTATTCAGCCTCTAATAGGCACGAGTACCAGGACTATTTCCTTGGGGGCAAAGGCGAAAAGCACGTAAGACTCATATCCCTACTGCTACTAATGTCGATTGTCCTCACCCTCTCACTACTCTAAAATGTGATGGTAATCGAACTGTAAAAAAGTATGCAATTGTATGAAATAATGAAGGCAGTGGAAATATCTACATTACTATCGATGCAATGAAGAAGGTAAGACACGCGAGCAAAAATTACAATCCAAATAATATGTCTGTTATAGGTGGAGTGTCATCCTTATTTGAACCAGTCAAAACTGATAGCTTTCTGCAAGGAACGAAACATAGTTATCACAGCCTACAGTCCTCTGGGAAGCCCCAACAGCGTTGCTAAAGATGACGCTCCTGCACCTCTGAAAGATCCTAAACTACAGGAAATTGCAAAGAAATACAAAAAGAGTGTGGCTCAAGTCATCCTGCGATATCTGGTGAGTTGAAGATTATGAGAGTGTTCGACAATAATGCTGGAAGCTTCTTCACCTTGTCCGAAAACAAGATACACATAATTATATTATATTTTTACATTGTTTAATTATTTTGAAAATAAATATTTCTTCCTATTGGTCAGAATTCATATAAACATAGCTTTGAGTAAAATTAATGTGAACTTAATCTATACTAATAATAAATCTGTAGCCGAAATTTTTCTGGTAATTTTCGATTTTCCAAAAATAATTGGTCCTAACATATATAATTACCCACCCTGAAACCGAAAATCGCTTTTTTGAAATTTTTGTTTGTTTGTATGTCTGTCTGTCTGTCTGTCTATCTGTATGTGTGTTACCTTTCCACGCGATAATGGCTGAACGGATTTCGATGAAAATTGGAATATAAATTAAGTTCATTGTAACTTAGATTTTAGACTATATGGCATTCAAAATACTTTATTTAAAAGGGGGGTTATAAGGTGGTCTGAATTAAATAAATCGAAATATCTCGCTTATTATTGAATTTTGTGGAAAATGTTACATAACAAAATTTTTTTTAAAAATCATTTTCGATAAGTTTTATTCTTTGAAAAATTTTGATAGGACTGATATTTAATGAGATAAATGAGTTTCAAAATTAAAATAACTGCCATCTATGGCGGTGTAATGAAATAAACAATGAATTCGTCTATAAGGAGCCTTGGTCAACAACAATCGAAAGCTATGAATCATAGCCTACAGAGAATGTTTCTGTGTTTGTATGAAGTAATATCGGAAACTAAATTAACCGCTTTGTATAATTAATTATTATTTCACAATTGGAAAGTGTAGTTTCTCTAGATGGACATAATGCTATAATGTTATTACATTAACTTCGGAGTGAATTGAGGACAGGTAAGATTAAAATAGCTTCTTATGCACAAACAAATTGATAGGCTATTCTGTGTATTCGTTTCCTGTATTTCTTAAAATAATGTTTATCTCAGAGAATTAACGAACCACAAGAGTTTATTGATTTAGTATGCAGTAATAATATGTTAGCTTAGCATTCCATTATTTTATAATCCAAATTTTAACTATGCTCAATTGAATCATGTTAAAATACATAAAATACATATGCATTAAATGCAATGCAAAAAAATTGGGTAATGAGCCAAGCAGATTATGTTGCGCTGTTGTAAAATAAAATTTGTTCCTCCTGAGATTCAAGAGCCCCCATAACAAATTAAAAACTTACTTACTGATGTACATCCGTTATCAACACATTTTTTATATAATATAATATAATATAATATAATATAATATAATATAATATAATATAATATAATATAATATAATATAATATAATATAATATAATATAATATAATATAATATAATATAATTTAAGTTATTTAAGTTATTTGAAGGGTTCAGAACCATAGTGGCCCAAGCGCCATTTACTGAATACGTAGAAAACAAGGGTTAAAATTAAGTTATTATCATAATTCAATGGAAACATATAGCAAGTAAAATAAAGTATACACATTAAATCTAAATGATATATCAGTCTTCATTAAAGTATGAATGCATGTAATAAAAATTAAGAAACATGTTAAAGGAATTGTGATTGCACCAAATGAGTGGTCTCTGGACCAAAATGATCGCATTTTAATTATTTAAATACAATTTCAATTAAGTAACATATTAAACGATTTATCCTTCTACCAAACACGAATCTTCCCTGGATCAAATGTCCTATTTTAATTATGTAATTACTTTATATTTATTTCTAACGGGTTCAGCTGAGCGCACGGGTATGGCTAGTATTGAAAATAAAATAAATAAAATAAGTATAGAGATCATTCGTATAACTGCCTTATTTAACCTAAGAAATAATACAAATAAATTACATTAGGTCATTATACAATTAAAAAATTAAAACTTAAAAAACATGACAAGCGCTTTCGCCAAATTGATGGCATCATCAAGTCAAAAGACATATGATAATGGTACTGTGAGAATAATATTCTTGTCTTTATGCTCACAGTACCACTATCATATGTCTTTTGACCTGATGATGCCATCAATTTGGCGAAAGCGCTTGTCATGTTTTTTTTTTAATTTTTAATATTTTTAATTGTATAATGATTTAATGTAATTTATTTGTATTATTTCTTAGGTTAAATAAGACAGTTATTCGAAGAATCTCTATACTTATTTTATTTATACTCGTATGTTAACTTGTCGGACCAATATGTCTCTTAAATTTAATATTGAAAAGTCTTGTTCAAATAAAAAGAAAATGATTTCACTATTACACACACAGACATTGGAGACTGTGAATATCTTATATGAGAAATGCACTATTTGATAGCATGAATATTTTGATGAAATTTCAACGCATTAAATAATTATGACATTCATAATTTTTGTTGTAACTTGGTTATTGAATTCTATTTTTTTTCAACCGGCTTAAAATTGACATAATTATTGAGAAATTCATTATCGTAAATTACAAACATCTTTATTAATGAAACTGCGTGGTGTAATAATTATATGTTTAATTCTGATTGTTCTTTACACTTGTATTTGTAGATTCAACACGGTACAGTGCCAATTCCAAAGTCGTCCAATAAGAAACGTCTTCAAGAGAATTTCGATATTTTCGATTTCGAATTGAGTTCTGCTGATGTTGCTGCAATCGATGGTTTGAACAAGAATTTCAGAATCTGCAAATTCTCTGAGTAAGTAATTGCATTTGAAGATGCTCAAACAAAACGTAAAATATATGCAACAATAATACCATCATCATCATCATCATCATCATCATCATCATCATCATCATCATCATCATCATCATCAGCCGCAGCAGCAGCAAGAATTAGGTCAGAGATCTTTTTTGCCTCGAGATTGTTTAAAAGATCGAATAATTTGTCTTTGCATCTTCGATCTTATGAGATACATTGTTTATATTTTTTAGGAGATAAGGTACTTGATGCAAAATGAACGAAATCACTACCGTACATTTAGGTAATATATATTTCCAGTATTAAAATGTTAATACACTTTTACGGAGCTCATCGATAAATGATTACAATTTTAAATATTTTCAATAATTCTCCTCCATTCTTGTTCCATTTCATCAATATCCTCTCTCTCTCTCTCTCTCTCTCTCTCACTGTTCTATCTTATTTCAATATTAGTATACATATGACAACACTATGCCTCACACAATTCAGTGACTAACGGTTCAAGTGCCATATTTCATTTTTTTAAGTTCCTTAGAACACAGAGTTCGTAAAAATTTACGAATACAGAAAGATGCAAATAGCTTCACTTTTGTCAGTCTGTGGATTGGCGCTAGTACGCTGGTCTTCCATCCAGATAGCCAGGGTTTGATCCCCATCCTGGTCATGACTGAAATTTGTGTTGGACAAAACAAACGTTAGGCCTATAAAATGTTTTTTTTTTCTCAAAGCATTCCCGAATATCTGTAAAATTGTATCAGCTTCTTCTGTTTCTGGCTAAGTGGAAGAGAAGGCCTGATGGCCTTAACTTCGCCAGAATAAATAATAATAATAATAATAATAATAATAATAATAATAATAATAATAATAATAATAATAAATTATAATATTATATTATTATTATTATTATTATTATTATTATTATTGTTATTATTATTCCTTTTTTCACTACAATAACATACAGAAACATCAAAGATTGTTGTAATACAGGCTTAAACATTGCATTAATAGCGGCACCTATGAAACAGTAACATTTTAAGTTAAAATTTTACATCAAAGAATATAGTAATATAGGCTTAAACATGTTAAGAGTAGTGCCTGTGAAACAATAGATTTTTAAGTTAAAAGTTTACAGCAAAGGCTACGTTTATTCTTTTGTAATACACAACACAGCCCCGTCCTTGTTTCGAGAGTAGTCTGTTTTAATCGTACAGCACCACACGCCACTGCTCTTCACCAAATCATTTGGCTCATTGCACAAACTCCGTACTCACTTAACTTCAAAGATAATGGCTAAGATATCGGTCTCTACTCATATTTATTAATATACGGTTGAACCTATAGTAGCAATTTGTTTAAAATTAGGAAATTATATAACATAATTGCTACATTACTGAAGATAATGTTAATTAAACATATTTTAATATTTCACTTTCATTTTTTCCAGCACAATTGGAGATAAAAACTACCCATTCAACATTGAATATTAATGCAAAAGAACAGAAGAATTCATTGTATGACCACATCACTGCATGTCATAAAATACAGCATGTATATATTTTGTAAATAAAAGCCAGCAACTCTTAAGTTCATCTACTGATTTCAATACCTTGTATATGTAAATGAAGATTTAGGAAAATGAAGATGTGCAACCTATGTTAATATGTTGATTTACGCTTCTTTGCTAAATGTTCATGGGACTACAAGAAGAAATGAGATAACTCAAGCACAACTTATCTCACAATGAGATTCACCATCCAACTGACAGGTTGATTAGATACTACAGTGCGTCTTCACCATCATGCCCGCAACGACCGACCGACCGATGGCAGCGTTCCCAGTGGGGGGCCGCGCATCTGCCGTTGGCCGGCCGGTAATCGCGACGTGATGCCGAAGACGTACTGTATTTAACTTCAGAGGGCCAATGTGAGGATCTGCTTCAAGAAGCACTTAATAACCGAAAATAGGATTTCTAGAGAAAAATATACGAACTTTAGACACTAATTTAATCGTATGTACAATGCGTCTAAGTCAGATGGGGAAATTGGTCTGCCACTTACGCGAGAGGTTCCCACGAATCCGTCGCTAGAATGGGATGCGCGCAACGGCAGTGACAATGTTAGTTTGGCTGTGAATGAGCAGGTCGTTCGTTCTGTCAGTAGTTCTGCAGCAATGGTAAACAGATATACATTAGGCAAGAAAACGAACTATATGTACAGTTGCAGAAAAACATTATCCAATTTATTCTTCAGATATTTATTTTATTCTTTACCAGCAGTATTTTTTGTCAGTTAATGTCGTTTACACTCTGTATAATGACTGCAAGGACAATAATTAATTGAAGAATGTGATCCCAAAACGCGGTAAGTCCGAAAGAACTGGGCTACTTTGTTGTCCACTTGTCTACGGACTGAGCGAGTTTTCTAGTGACATGCACAATAACACAAGCTTTTTAGACAATGATTGGCATTGTCTTGGAAGAAAACAGGCTTGAAATATGAGTCTGAAAAAAAAACACACACACACTCATATTGACAGACACAAAAAACGCGACTCTTGAATTTTTTTGTAATTAAGATTTATTCTATATTTCTGAATATTATCTTATTCTTGTAAGATTTAATTGAATTTTGGCAAGAAGGACATAAGTTGCAGGTGAATATCTTTCATCAGGCCTCCTTCACATTTCCTTTGCACATTTTCGTCTAGGGTCACTTTAGTTCTGTGATGGTGTGGGCTGGGATATGCTTGACGAGGACAAAGCTGTGCTTCATTGAGAATGGGACGTGCAGGAAATCTTTCAGGAGCATGTTGTATCTTTTACTCCAAATAATTGGTGATAGTTTCCTGCAGATGGCATCGCATGCTCGCATGTGGCCCAACGTGTGCAGCATTCCAAAATGAGGTAGGGATTCATGTAATGGAATGGCCTGCTCGAAGTCCCGATTTGAATTCTTTCGAGCAGCTGTGGGATAATCTGAGAAGAAGAGTCCGTCAAAGTTATTCAGACACCCTACAAGACCAGCGGAAAATTCTCCAAGAAGAGTGGGAACTGATTCCTCAGGAGAATATTGAAATTTTGATCAGGAATATCCCTTATGGGTTGAAGGACACAATGCGGGGGGGGGGGGACAATACACGCTTTGAAGGTGCGAAGAAAGTGCCAGTGAAGTGCAGTAAACAAAAACAAGTGTTAGATTGGGTAATGAATGAGCTTTCGAAACAAAACAGTGTAAACATTTTGTGGTACTTATGTTCTTGCCAAAATTGAATTAAATTGTTATAAAAGTAAACTGTTTTTTAATAAACAGACATTTAAATTTGATTATAACTTAATACTGTACCATAAACGAACGAGATGATATTCAGAGATACAGAATAAATCTTAGTTAAAAAAAATTAAGCGTTGCTTTTTTGTGCCTGTCAGCGTATATAAATATAAAAATATAAAATGGCTAAATGGACTGAGCGAATTTTGGGATCACACTCTATTGATCATTAAACTTCTCGCAGCAACTTCCACAAAATAGTATTGCATTTTATAATCAGTTGACACTAGTGAATGAAGTGACACAGCAATAACGTAAGTATTTCATTTCAAGATAGGATTCCACTTCAGTATTTTATCAGCTAACAGTGCAGGCAAAGCTGTCAAAGAAGAGATAGTAATGACTGATCTGGATATCAACTCCTTGATAAAAGTCACGCATGCCGAGCATGCTGCAGCTTTCATATTGTTTAACCTACACAGAGTAGACGATACATCAACTGTGCGCAATGGTGCCGACCGTGAGGCTGAGCAGCCAGCAGGAATTCCCAATTATAGGACTTGGGACCTACAACGTGAGTTCCTACTGAGCCATAGGAAGATTCAAGCACTTAGATTACGTGGTTACTTCGATATTTGAAGATTTTCTGTCTTCTATGGCGTGTGAATATTGATAACGGGAACAAATTTTTAAATATATTTCAGATTATGAGGTAGATTGGTTGACGGCCTCTACTTTAGGCTACTTCAATCAGTTTTTGTATTCTCACTACAAAAACCGCGATTCAATTCTCGGCAGACCCTACTAGATTAGGAGAATTTCAATTGATCTACGAGAGAGATGGTTGGTTGAATGGACGAATAAATGAAAGAACGGGAAGACTGACGACTGAAAAAAATCGATGAATGGATGAATAATTCAATTAATTAATTAATTAAGGAGTGCATGGACGAATAGAAAGATAAATGGTTACATGAACAAATGAAGGGATGGTTAAAAATAAATAAAGAAGTGGATGAATAAAAACACAGGGATGAATTAACAAAAATTATCGGTAAATTGATAATTAATACATAAATAAATTGTTGGACGGCAAAATAAGTTGAAAGCATGTATGGATGAGTACACTGACTAGTGAGAATTAATTAATAAATAAATTAATAATTAAGTATTTAATTGATGAACGCATAAGTGAATAATGGAATTTCTGGAAGAATAAATTTATAAACGAAAATATTAAGTATAATGAATGAATGGGAATTGAATGGCTAAATAAGAGAATGAACAAATAAATAAATGAATGGCTGAATGGACGAATGAGTTGGCAGACAGATAGCTGAATGAATGGATTGGTAGATAATCGGATCGGTATGCGAAAAATAAATTATTGGATAAATATATCGACGATAAAGTATTCATGACTGGATGGATAAATAAACGGGTGAGTCGTTGAAGAACGGGTGAGCTAATAGATAACATACTTTATGTATACGTGGATAAATGAAGGAACAAATGAAGGGTTGGATGACTGAATTAATGGACAGGAGAAGGAATGAATCAACGAAAGAATGAACGAATGAAAGGAGAGTGGGTAGACGGAAGGATGGTTCGATAGATATATGGATTAATCAGACAATGCACAGAGGGACAAGTAGGCAGGCAGGCAGAGATTTTTTAGTAGGTTATTTTACGACGCTTTATCAACATCTAGGTTATTTAGCGTCTGAATGAAATGAAGGTGATAACGCCGGTGAAATGAGTCCGGGGTCCAACACCGAAAGTTACCCAGCATTTGCTCATATTGTGTTACGGGAAAACCCCGGAAAAAACCTCGACCAGGTAACTTGCCCCGACCGGGAATCGAACCAGGGCCACCTGGTTTCGCCTGGTTTCGCGGCCAGACGCGCTGACCGTTACTCCACAGGTGGCAGGCAGAGATGGATGAACGAATGGGTAGGTGGACGGATGGACGGACGGACGGACGGACGAAAGAACAAATGAATGAACGGTTGGATGGATAAACAAATGGACTTGTCATTAAACAGGTGAAAGCATAAACGAATGAATGAGTGGATGGATACATGGAAGGATGGGCTAATGGATTAGTGGTTGGATAGATGGAAGTATGAACGAATGAATGAGTCCATGGATAGATGAATGGATGAATCGACGGATAGTTGAAAGGATGAACGAAAGAATGAGTGGATGGATAGAAGAAACGATGAATGAATGGATGATTGGCTGAATAGATGAAAGGATTATCGAATGATCATTGGATGGATGGATGCATGGATGGATGGATGAAAGCATGAACGAATGAATGAGTGAATGGACATATGAAATGATGAACAAATGGATGAATGATTAGTTAGATGAAAGGATTAACGAAAGGATGAGTGGATGGTTAGATGAAAGGATGAACCAATTGATGAGTGGATGGATAGATGAAAGGATTATCGAATGGATTAGTGAATGGATAGATGAAAGGATGAACCAATGGTGAGTAGATGGATAGATGAAAGGATTATCGAATGGATCAGTGGATGGATAGATGAAAGGATTATTGAATGATCAGTAGTTGGATGGATGAAAGGATGAACTAATGGATGCGTGGATGGATAGATGAAAGGTTTAACGAATGGATGAGTGGAGGATAGATCAAAGGTTGAACGAATGGATGAGTGAATGGATAGATGAAAATATGAACGAATGGATGAGTGGATGTATAGATGAAAATATGAACGAATGGATGAATGGATGGGTAGATTAAAATATGAACGAATGGATGCGTGGATGGATAGCTGAAAGGATGAACGAATGGATGAGTGGATGGATAGATGAAAATATGAACGAATGGATGAATGGATGGGTAGATTAAAATATGAACGAATGGATGCGTGGATGGATAGATGAAAGGATGAACGAATGGATGAGTGGATGGATAGATGAAAATATGAACGAATGGATGAATGGATGGGTAGATTAAAATATGAACGAATGGATGCGTGGATGGATAGATGAAAGGATGAACGAATGGATGAGTGGATGGATAGATGAAAATATGAACGAATGGATGAATGGATGGGTAGATTAAAATATGAACGAATGGATGCGTTGATGGATAGATGAAAGGATGAAAGAATGGATGAGTGGATGGATAGATGAAAATATGAACGAATGGATGAATGGATGGGTAGATTAAAATATGAACGAATGGATGCGTGGATGGATGGCTGAAAGGATGAACGAATGGATGAGTGGATGGATAGATGAAAATATGAACGAATGGATGAATGGATGGGTAGATTAAAATATGAACGAATGGATGCGTGGATGGATAGATGAAAGGATGAACGAATGGATGAGTGGATGGATAGATGAAAATATGAACGAATGGATGAATGGATGGATAGGTGAAAGGATGGACCAATGGTGAGATGAATAGATGAAAGGATTATCGAATGGATCAGTGAATGGATAGATGAAAGGATGAACCAATGGCGAGTGGATGGATAGATGAAAGGATTATCGAACGGATTAGTGAATGGATAGATGAAAGGACAAACTAATGGATGAGTGAATGGATAGATAAAAGGATTATCGAATGGATCAGTGGATGCATAGAAGAAAGGATGAACCAATGGATGAGGGGATGAAACTAATGAAAGGATTAACGAATGGATGAGTGGAGGATAGATGAAAGGATGAAATAATGGATGTGTAATGTCGTTGTTCCTGCAATAACTCCTATGTGCAAAATGTAACATTTTTCAGGAAGAAAAAACACATTTATTCATCCTTTGGCAGCCGTACATAGGAGACTTTAAATTCTTACATTTTCGAAACAAAGAAATATAATTACATATAGGAGATTTTATTATTTGCTGTATCACTATTTATGTTATTTAATAGAGCATAACTCTGAAAATCAATAAATATGTCACACAGGAGTTATTGCAGGAACAATGACGAATTATACTCAGCCTTTCCAAAATTGTAATAAATTGTAAAATAAGTTCCAACCTGCTTTTAATCCAGTGTATATATTATACCTAGAAGCACTGTATCCTCACTGAACTGAAGGACGAAGTCAGCACTTGCGTTCAGCAGAGACTACAATTTCGAAAGAAGTCAATAGAGTGATTTTGAACTTCAATCAGTCCCCTATCAAGAAATTATAGTAGACAGAATTGAAGCGCCTGAGAAATTGTAGGAAAATTAAAGAAGTAATGAATAAAGAAACATGAAATATATGTTTTTTCGTAAACTACTTCGTCCCTTAAAATATTAGTGTCCGAGTCCTCAGGAAAAAAATTATTTCATCTCTTTATTGAACGACTTACTTTACATGATGTTGTCTACGATCTTGTTATTAGTTAAAAATTCGTAAATATATTTCTTACGATGCTAAAATACGAACATGTTCGAGAACTTTGAACATCTCGAGTCTTACTCACTTACAAATGGGTTTTAAGGAACCCGCAGGTTCATTGCCGCCCTCACATAAGCCCGCCATCGGTCACTACTCTGTGCAAGATTAATCCAGTCTCTATCATCATATCCAACCTCTCTCAAATCCATTTTAATATTATCCTCCCATCTACGTCTCGGCCTCCCCAAAGGTCTTTTCCCCTCCGGCCTCCCAAGTAACACTCTATATGCATTCTTGGATTCGTCCATACGTGCTACATGCCCTGCCCATCTCAAACGTCTGGATTTAATGTTCCTAATTATGTCAGGTGAAGAATACAATGCGTGCAGTTCTCCGTTGTGTAACTTTCTCCATTCTCCTGTAACTTCATGCCTCTTAGCCCTAAAAATTTTCCTAAGAAACTTATTCTCGAATACTCTTAATTTCTGTTCCTCTCTCAAAGTGAGAGTCCAAGTTTCACAACCATACAGAACAACCGGTAATATAACTGTTTTATAAATTTTAACTTTCAGATTTTTTGACAGCAGACTAGATGACAAAAGCTTCTCAACCGAATAATAATAGGCATTTCCCATATTTATTCTACGTTTAATTTCCTCCCGAGTGTCATTCATCTTTGTTACTGTTGCTCCAAGATATTTGAATTTTTCTACCTCTTCGAAGGATAAATCTCCAATTTTATATTTCCATTTCGCACAATATTCTGGTCACGAGACATAATCATATAAGTTACTTTCTCTTTTCGGGATATGTTTCCAAACCTATCGCTTTACTTGCTTCAAGTAAAATTTCCGTGTTTTCCCTAACCGTTTGTGGATTTTCTCGTAACATATTCACGTCATCCGCATAGACAAGAAGCTGATGTAACCCATTCAATTCAAAATTCTCTCTGTTATCCTGAACTTTCCTAATGGCATATTCTAGTCTCATTTCGAAATTTGTAAAGTGAAATATCCATGGAGAACTCATTATTTAATATGTAATTAGCCTACTGGATATAAATATACCAGTAGTAATGTGACTCGATTCAAATCCCGCTACCACTGGCTCGAGTACCTGTAAGGAAATGAAGATTTTTCTTTCCCCCAAAGGCACTTCATTCATATCCTTCGACTTATGTTTGTCTTAGACTGCGATCTTACTTTATTCTATCCACATAATCAGAGTCTAGCTACTTGTTTATGTCCAAGTATTGATTCAAAATTATTACTAGAGTATACGAAACGGGCGAAGCGGTCCATTCCTCAGAAGGCCGATGATCATTATGATACATAAACAAGATTGAATTTTCATCCGTAAGAAATGGAAACATCTTTCTTGTTTATGCTACGACATTATGTGCTTTCAGTAAAGACTCAAAAGTTTCACAGCAATTAACATTCTGGTAAATAGATGACTATATTTCGAAACTTCTTACAGAGAAACAAATGTGTCAAGATAGTTTTTGTTGCCTTTCCAGAGATTAAATTATCTTATAAATCTGTTAAGGGTTAACGGACAGATTCTTGTTTTCAACACATTTAATTTTCACATTTAACTTCTATCAACAGCAAAAAAATGGAAGGATAGTTACTTACAAATGGCTTTAAGAAAATCCGGATGTTCATTGTCGCCCTCACATAAGACCGCCATCGCACAGTGGGCCAGAATTCAAATCTAGCGGGAAAAAATTAAATAAGTATGGAATATAATTTTAAATGATTCTGTTTTACTAAATAATGATTTCTAAGAGCTTATGGAATAATAATAAGCCAGTATGGAATTGTTATCCGTAGTAATGAGCTATGAGTGCGAGTTTGAATAACTATTTTCATGGAGCCTACTAGGTACTTGATTATATCACTTGTTCTTTTCGTGAACTTATAGTTTCCAATATTCTCTATTAGGAGGAGTCATCGTCTGCATCATCGTCCTCCTTATCTTCCTTCCTCTTTCTCTTCCTCCTCCCCCTTCTCCTCTTCCAGCTGCAGTTGCTCTTGTCCGCTTCATCATCCTTCCCTCTTGTCACACGCATGTCTTCACTTGTACTATAAGTATGGAGTTCCTTCAACATTTGTCGCACTTCAGCGGGAAAGAAATTCTTATTTTCTTAAAACGGATAAATACTTGATATGATAGGATCAGGAGTTACAAGAAGATGATTTAAGATATCCTACATTGTTTGAATTCGTGAAAATTTTCTTGAATAATCTTCACAGATCTTTCTAATGTTCTAATGTCTAGCTTCTTGGGCTTCTTGGGGAAACCTATAGGTAACACTGCACATTGTATTTACGTTTGGTGACGTTATATATTAAAAATTGTAATGCTTTCTCTGGTGTATATGGTCTTGGTAAAGTTGGAGATTTCTTATAGGCTATCGTATACTTTGATGCTCTTTTTGGAGTAATTTGTGGTGATTTGTTGTAGAACGTATGTTGCATCTCTTTTCCCTGAACCCCGCAAAGACAATTGAGTAGCTAGAACTAATTCACTTTAAGAACGCTGATCTTTCAGAGACCATACCCTACATGTTTAATTCTTGCTCTCATGCCACTTTCTTCAAACAATTTTTGAGGTCTACCTACTCCTGAAACAGATGGAATTAAATCCTTGGACATTTGGCGAGTTTTTATTTATTGTAGAACTCTTTTGGGAAATTTGATGTCCTTTTTTTAAATTGGGGACACATAAATTAAAGTGAAATTTTAATGGCAAGCAGAGTAATTATCCCATGCCTCCATGTTAAATTTTGTACCAATGCACTTTATTTGAACCAGGTATCCAGCTTTGAAGCCGTTAGCCCTGTGAATTTACAATGTATTTAATTCCCCTTTTACATTTTCAGGTTTTACTAAAATATTGACAATAATTTATTAATGGAGAGAAGAAAGAGTCTGGAGTAACCGGTCAGGTATATGGTAAAAGTAGAGGGAAGGAAGGAGAATGTCCGTGGTCCATTGATTTCACTAACCATTCCGAATCTTTACGCAAAAACCTGTCCTTTTTCCTGGAGCACTGTTTCAGGCGTTTTTCTAAATTACTTCTAAATGTGCGCACAACTTTTTCGACACACCGTATAATATTCTTGGAACAATGTTGTATTTCTAATTCTGTCACTACGAAATCAGTGAGAGTTTGAGTAGACCCTTTTTTAGTAGTCAACACCTCGTTCAAGTCCATCCTAGTCACAGTGGACTGGATATGGGGATCTAACTCTGAAATAAAAACACAAATATAAGAAAAACGCAAGCAAATCTTAACTTTTGTAATAAACTGTAAGGATTGCTTTATAATCTGATGTAGATTTTAAGGTGACACCTGGTGCAGCATTTTTTATATCTCTAATTTAAAATGAAGTAAGGACATAATTCCGCAATATTTTAAAGCTATGTTTAACGCATCCCTGGTAATATTTCACGTATACAATTGAAGTATGAATAATGGAAATAGGAAGTACGAACCTTTTGTTAACACTTCCATCACAGAAAGACACTTTTCTCCACATCAACAACACACAGATCACCCTCACATCACTACCGCCATAAACCGTCTGGCGCTCGGCGCTCGGGTTCTTACACTTAGCGACTTTTAGCAGCCAGCCCTGTTGCCATTTCGCTCGGTATTAAATGATGGCATACAGATTTATGAAGATCAGTTTTAGTACTTCCAGACTACATAGCGAGAAAACGCTATTTAAAACATTCAAAAATTCAATATTTTCCTGCTAGATTTGAATTCTGGCCCACTGTGCATCGGTCCCTATTCTGAGCAAGATTAATCCAGTCCCTAGCAGTATATCCCAACTTCCTCAAATCCATTTTAATAGTATCCTCTCATCTATGTCTCGGCCTCCCCAAAAGTCTTTTTCCCTCTGGCCTCCCAACTAACACTCTGTATGCATTTCTGGATTCACCCATACGTGCTACATGCACTGCTCATCTCAAGAGTCTGGATTTAATGTTCCTAATTATGTTAGGTGACGAATATAATGCATCCAGCTCTGCGTTGTGTAACGTTTTTAATTCTCCTGTAACTTCGTCCCTCTTAGCCCCAAATATTTCTGTGGTGTTTGGTCAGAACATCATAACTCCAAAAGTGGCCTTTTTAGCTGAAAGCGCAGAACTAAAGAAAAAACAGTTCTCTTTCGTTTGGTATAGCCGTGATATCTCCATCTAATCTTGTTAATTTCATTCACATTTATATGTAAACTAGAATTATGACTTGTATAGGAAAAGTGAAAATAAAATTGCTTGTATCGAAACAGGCTTTCTGGAGTAATCATATTTTGGCCAAACACCACAAATTTTCCCAAGCACCTTATTCTCGAACACTCTTAACTTCTGTTCCTCTCTCAAAGTGAGAGTCCAAGTTTCACAACTATCACAATAACCGGTGATATAACTTTACTATTCTATAAATTTCTAACTTTCAGTTTTTTTTTAAACTAGACTAGATGACACAAGCTTCTCAACCGAATAAATAGCAGGCTTTTCCCATATTTATTCTGCGTTTAATTTATTTATATTTTGATACTGTTGCTACAAGATATTTGAATATTCCACCTCTTCAAAGGATAAAGGCTGGTTCACAATAAACCGGGAACGGAAACGACAACGAGAACGAGAACGGAAATATTGTTAAAATAAATGTATTTAAATGTAAGCATTTACGACAGTTAATTGTGAATGCTCACATTTAAATACATTTATTTTAACAATATTTCCGTTCTCGTTCTTGTTGTCGTTTCGGTTCCAGGTTTATTGTGAACCAGCCTTAATTTGTAGAACGGAAATTACACTCGCGTTGCCATGGAAATACTTACGTTAGATCCGATGAACAATGCGAACGAATCCTTTCCTATATACATATAGGCCTATACAATATATTGTATATAACCTACTTGGTAGGGAAGTTTGCAATATGTTAAAAAAATGTCATTTAATTGTGTTTTGATATGGACGCGAAACAGACGTGTGCACAAGTACAGTTGTAACTTACAAATAGCTTTTAAGGAACCCGTAGGTTCATTTCCGCCCTCACATAAGCTCGCCATCGGTCCCTATCCTGTTCAAGATTAGGCCTAATCCAGTCTCTATCATCATATCCTACCTCCCTCAAATCCATTTTAATATTATCCTTCCATCTACGTCTCGGCCTCCCCAAAGGTCTTTTCCCACCCGGTCTCCTAACTAACATTCTGTATACATTTCTGGATTCGTCCATACGTGCTACATGCACTGCCCATCTCAAACGTCTGGATTTAATGTTCTTAATTATGTCAGGTGAAGAATACAATGCGTGCAGTTCTCCATTGTGTAACTTTCTCCATTCTCCTGTAACTTCATCCCTCTTAGCCCCAAATATTTTTCTAAGAACCTTATTATCAAACACCCTTAATATCTGTTCATCTCTGAAAGTGACTGTCCAAGTTCCACAACCATACAGAACAACCGGTAATATAACTGTTTTATAAATTCTAACTTTCAGATTTTTTGACAGTAGACTAGATGACAAAAGCTTCTCAGCCGAATAAAACAGGCAGAGGCGTAACCATAGAAAGCTAATACAGGGACATCATTTTATTTTTACTTCAATTTTTATTGTACCTGAGTTTTTGAATGTACTTCACTCCCACCCCTTCTACTAAGGAAGTTCCAACTCCACACAGAACCAAGACCGCAGATAGTAAGCAGTACTGAGTTACTGAGTATAGTACGTTCCAGAAATATGTTCGCGTTTTCCAGTGACGAAAGAGCTTTCAATATTGAATCATATTTTCGCACAGGCACTGTCGTCCGTTTGCCTACGTCGCATCCCGATTTCCCCCACCTGCTTCTGCTCGCCCCTCTGTAATAGCTGGGCTGTCTTAGCTCTTTTCTGAAAACATTAATTTCTCTTAGGAATTGGAAGTTTACGTAATATTATACAGCTGTTTAATTTAACTTAAATAAAAGGGCCTCGATAAATAATTAACTGTCACGTGATTTCCTCCCTTTCTACAATCCTGCGGCATAACCACTTGGACGGACAGTAGATAGCATGTCTGAGTAATTTTATATTTTCGGGTCGGGCAGAAGTGAAGATTGAATTTACAGTACGTAGAGTAGGTACAGAATTATTTCAACATGAGTTACTAGTACGAAGGACGAAACTGGCAATTGGAATTAGATGCAATAGTCTATAGTGCGATAATATGCACAAAAGAACTGAAGCCTGTATCGAAATGAACGGCCACCATTTTCAAAATTGTGTTTAAATATTCATATTATGATTATTTTTCAATTTGACTTCTTTCTCTATATTGTACGCTAATGTGCTGTAGACAGTATAATATACACTGCATAATGAATACGTTCGCATGGATAACTCACTTCGTGAGTAAAAACACTTATTCTTAATACAGTACTGTACTTTGATTAAAGAAAAACCTAATGAAAATTATCAAACTCAAAATCGCGATATTTCCTAGTTTGCGTAAATGGATGAATTACTTTTCTTCCTTCCTATACCTAGTAGAGTGATTTGTGTTTTACGCCAGTATCATCGAACTCCAGTCTTGGAGGGGGGAGCAAGCGGTGTTTCCGGTTCTCTAAAGGTATAGACAGGTTAATATTAAAATGTTAGTAATACATGTCCCTGTATAAGCTTCACACTACTTAAAAGGAGACGGATAAATTAATAACAACAGCAGTCGCGGGAGAATTTCATGTGGCTATTTATCAGTTAATTGTCAATTTTTTGTGGAACAAAAACAGTTCTTTCCTTGCCCTGTAATATTGCATTCTGTTTTACCACCACCACCACCACCACCACCACCACCACCACCACCACCACCACCACCACCACCACCATTGGACTGCCTGTCATTCACAGCTTATTTCAATACATTTATTAGATATATTGAAATGTTATATCAAATCATATTTATTTATCCTAATTTCTGTATAGACGTTACACGGAATCACAGGGATTTCCTCCAATCCCCTGCCACATTTTTCTTCATTATTAACAATTGGACGAAGTTACGTCACAATAGACCAACCGACAATTTGAAAAAACTGAAATATTTGGACAAATCTGTTGTTGGCTGAATTATTTGACTCGATAAAAAGCAAGAACGCGATATCTGCAGTTTGTTGCTATTTATAAGCAAAATTAGTTTATTGCTTAAAATTTATTTATTTATTTTGCTTTTAAATATTAAATCAACTGCTGGACTGTTATTAAAAATCGGTTAGCATTTTTTTAGTATTACTAGTGCTATTTTTTGTAACAGTATGAATAGTATGTTCCAATATTTATTGCATAAAATGTTTTATAAAAACCAGATTTATTTCAATAGTCAGTATCTCGAAAGCATGTTTTTGGCGGTTAGTCTCTTATTGCGCAACTCCGTCCTTATACTAGTTGTTTATGACAAATCATACGCTGTAATTTTATATATAAATGGATTTTCAATTATTCCAGATTTATGAATATAGCGTAAAGTGTATTGGCATGAGATAAATCTATTAAAGTCATTCAGTTTACATGATTAATGTGAAGAAATGTTAATCTACCGCAATTTACAACTCTATAAGAGCTATGACGAATAAATGATAAGATAAAAATGATATAACAGAGTATTGCATTCTTCATCTTATCTCATGTCCATATTTGGGTAAAAGTAGGATTCCGCCGATGTGGAGGGAGGTAAGATTTCGGAATAATGCACATGATATAATATAATATTACACTAACATACGAAAACAAAAAAACACATAAAATTGCAACCTCATTCAAGAAGTTAAATTACAACATAGCATCCAGAACGAAAAACACTCTACAAAAGCATTTCAACACACAAACCACACAAACTAACAAATACAACCACACAGGCATATACAAACTCAAATGCAACATCTCCAACCACTTCTACATAGGACAGACAGACAGACAGATCATTTAAAACACGTTACAAAGAACACATCACAGCCATAGAAAAATCACAAGACAATTGCACATACGCAGAATACATCACAAATGGTAACCACATTTACAGCAACATAAATACAGACATGGAAATTCTACATTATTCAACCAAAAAACTAGAAACTAAAACACTAGAACAATACTAAATATACACACACACAAAAATACATCCCCATGAAATCCTCAATACACAACTCAATTTCAGAACACGCACACTTTTTGACTTCACATTACACTACACAAACACACTCCCACAGGAAGCATAATCAAAAGGCGCGAAAACCAAGACCACCCAGTTCTGAGGATAGCCTACAACAGGCTGAAATTAGTCAACAAGGTAACCTAGTTTTAACACGTGAAAGAAATAAATGATATATTCCGAATTTATATAGTTTTAAAAGTTGTATAATTAAGATGCATAAATAACTTTTAGCAAAGAATTAAAGAATCCTTATTTGAAAGAGAATATACACAACAATGATACCCTTCAAATCAAATCCAGAGATTTTCTCGATGAGTTTTCGTATTGCTTGCCTTATAATGATCCGATAAACGAGTCAGTGTGACGGAAAAAGGTGTTTCAGTGAGAAATTATTTATTACATATAAATATGTACTTTTCGTTAAGAATTAAATCAATACAAAGCAGGAGGTGGAAATCTAATTGAAGAGCTTATTTCCAAAGTGCCGTAAATCAATGACATGTACAAAACATCAGAAATCACGATTTGTTTATTTTCTTATAACTGAATTCAGATATGATTATTAATATGATGTAGTTTCATTCCATACTTGTATACACATCGTGATACTATGTTTTAAAAATTTCGTGTTCTTGGAAGTGATAATTACTTCATGTAATCTAAGAAAAGATTATTATATTTTGGTCCTACAGAATACATCTGTCATGGCAACAATTAATATTAGAGGAGAAAAATTCCCTCCGACGACGGCGATCGAACCCCGGGTCCTTGGTTCTACGTACCAAGCGCTCTCACCATTGAGCTACGCCGAAGTCCAATCCGCAGCGCCCGATCGAACCTCTCTGCTCCAGTGTTTTTTTCTCTTTGTGGCCTGATTCCAAGTTGGGCATGTATGTTAATATTTTATTAAGTCAACTGCCATTATACAAAGAGCGCACTCAGTTGAGTAATTTGGTGGCCGGGATTCCACAGTAATATACACTGTTGCTCGAAGAATCTACGTAATGGCAGTATTTCGTGTAACGAAGAAACTGTAACAAATATACCGGATCCCCTGTGTACAACATGTGGAACAGATGAATGTGAAAAGAATCCACAATAAAATACTGTACAGTAATAGTTCTACATTATTAATTGCAAGGAAGAAGGGAAGCGATTGTGCGACCAAACGTTTGAAGAGTAACATGCCTTTGTACTTGCAGAAAAGAAGAAGAAGAAAAACTATAATTTTAACATAATTTGCGTTTACATAAAGTAACTGAAATGTTATGAAATGCGTAAAAATTACGAGAAAGTATGTGTTCACTTCGTAACACTATTTCTTTCATTTTTATGACCACATTACTTAAGAATGTGTAAAGTCTTAGAAAAAAGTTTTGTCGCACAGATACTTTTTAAGTCCCAAAAAGGAGGCAGTGCGCATAATCAGAGGACGTGCGACCTGGTTCACAAGAGGACTAGCTGAGGTAATAAAATTAGTTTTGTTTCGCTGTATATCTGATCATGCGCACTGCCTCCTTTCTGGGACTTGTAAAACTTTTCTAAGACTGTACATTCATTCGTTATCTCGTGAAACTAACTTGCGCGTGAGGGGAAGAAGAAGGTGGACTGGGAAGCCTCTCTTGCTACTCTTCCACCTACAGCAAGCTAGCAACCTCCATCATAAGGTTTTCACTAAGAGCTACGGCGCTCGCATACATTTGGTTTCAGGCTGTATACCTTCTCTAAATATTTGTACATTGTAGCATGTGTACGAATTTACTATTCATTATTTACAATTATTGCTGTGAAATCAGATAAATAATTAACATTTTTTAATCAGAAATTCACAACCAATAACCTTTCTACGTAAAGAAAATGTGATATGGGGGTGCGTAAATGTACAGTTTTGGTTCAAGATTTGAAAGTAGAAAGAGAATGAACCAACAGGCCCAATCTGGAAGAAAAGCAAGGGGAAAGGAACATGGTAATTTTATCTAAACTCTATAAGAAAATTATCTACAACTGAGGTGTTCTCTCGAACAAGAACTTAACTACAAAATCTTGAATTTGAGATATATAGCATCAAACATTTTAGATTTGGTATAACAGCAATGCGCATAACGCTATTCAAATGTTTCTAGACGACAATGTATTTGTTGGAAGGAAATAATATTTTTTCAGGAGGGAGATGTGTTATTAAAGATTGAATATATGCTGGAAACGGATAATGACGTAATGTACGTTAAGTTGTTATTCCATGGAATACCTTAATTTCTCCGAATTGCATCAGTCAAGTCAATATATGTTTTCGTATCTCCTACATTTTGTGAAAAGAGTGTAAAAATAATCATAAAATGTTAATCTTCCTGAATTACGTTCCAAATAACAGGCATTTTTCAGAAGTCAGGTATACTGAACGTATAATTCGCGAAGAATTAGTGTGAACTGTGTTCTGTGTATGAAGTATTCTGAAAATGAAAATAAAATATTTTACATTTCACAGGCTGGAAAAGTTGGTGAAGTGGAGCAAGTGGTGAAAGATGCTATTGACGTCGGCTATCGCCACATTGATGGTGCCATGGTGTACGAAAATGAGAACGAAGTTGGAGCGGCGATCAGAGCGAAGATAAACGAAGGTGTAATCAAACGGGAAGATATTTTTGTAACTAGTAAGGTACTGTCTACCGTAAAATAGTAACATAATTCAAGATCTTCCACATTTTGATAACAGAACCAAGACTAACATTAGCAAACATATTTCGATATTAGATATGCAAACGTCATACTTACATTTTGTATTATCTCTTTCCTGTTTTCATATCATACCTTCTGTTCAGCAAGTTTTACTGTTTTCTTTGTAAATAATCATATTCATTTAGCCTTGGCTTCATTATCCACACAAGTTGCGATGAATGGGACTCGAGGGCAAGCAGATGATTCGAGATTTCTTGTGGAAAAGAAGCAATGAAATAAGTTTTCTGCGAATACTTGTTCTCAGTCTGGATCGAAACATATTTCATCGTCACTTATAACTTTGCTAATTCGAAAGTTTCTTGAAATAAAGTAACTGGTAACTTGTTTTTAATGGACTACTTGTTCTATTGGGAATTAAAATTGGTAACGTTGTTCATCTAAGTCTTCAAAAAGAAATGAATATACAAGTGTAACTGCAATAGTGGCGGTGGATATTAGGAATGCTTATAAAACTATGTTCTGTTTTTGTGTTACTACATCATATCCCAGTAAGGATATTACATTTAATACATCTCTCGTATTTCAACTGCAGTCAACTCTCGATTATCTAATATAATGACGGGGAAGGGAAAATGGTTAGAACAAAATCAAAATTAAACCAAAAACTTGTAAATATGAACCATTTTATAGCTAAAACGTATTTATAAAACTTATTTCTATCTAATATAACGTGACCTAGAATTGTTTTAACAATACTACACAATCCCTTATAATTTTCAGATGGAACACTTGGCTGTAAGTAAGAAAGCAGATTCTGCAAAGGAAACCAATGAATGACGGTGTATGAACAATAGAAAATTTATTCAAATTCACTTCTATCTTTACATGAGAACTTGAAAATCCCCTCAATCACAGTCCAGTGAGTGCACCTTTGAGTGAGTTCTGGGACACTCTTTGAAGTTCTAGCTATAGTGGCCCGAATAAAAAAGTTAAAAGAAATTTTCGCCGGGAAACAGTTAAAAGTTACCAAATTTAGCGAAAAAGTAACTTAATTGACAACACTGCCATTCTTTTTTTCTAATAAATTGTCTCTTTTTTCTCCCTCGAGATATCACAGATGGTTATATACATTTAGAAGTGCTCTTGCATAAATCAATTTATCAAGCGCAAGTTTTTAAGTAATTCGCTGCCTCTTTCTCGATCTTTCTTTCTTGATCTTAAGTTCCTTTTGCCTTGATGACAGTCTGGTCGACTGTTACTTCATCAAACTGTGTTAATTTTTGTAACAATCAAACTATATTTTCTTTTGGTTTTCTCTGTTAAGCCGCAACGCCATAATACTTTCCCTTATAATCGAGTTTCAAGTATACTACTTAAGTGCTTTTAATTGTTAAAGATAATTGAACTTAAAAGTCACATTTATAATAAATAAAATTATATTACTTCCTCATATATTGTAATATTCCTTAATATTGCTTCTTTATTCTCTTTCTACAGCTTTGGAATACTTATCACAACCCCAAAAAGGTGCTCCCTACCTGCAAGAAGACCCTCTCTGACTTGGGGCTGGAGTACGTAGATTTGTATCTCCTACACTGGCCATTTGCTTTCAAAGTAAGTTTCAATGAGTTATTTTCATCGAGCAATTATCTTTCCATAATAGAAAAAGGAGCATCTTCTGCGGACCTCTATAGAAAGATCTAAGAAAGCGACTAGTGAAATGCTTTGTGTGGAATACAGTATTGTATGAGGCAGAAAAATGGACGAAGTGAAGAGAAGCAACTAGAAGCATTTGAAATGTGTCTAGGCCTATGGAGAAGGATGGAGCGTGTGAAATGGACAGACAGAATATGAAACAAAGCTGTGTTGGAAAGAGTGAATGAAGAAAGAATTATACTGAAACTGATCAGGAAGAGGAAAAGGAATTGGCTAGTTCAATGGTTGAGAAGAAACTGCCTTCTGAAGGATGCACATTTGGTAGTTTAATATTTGCTGATATTTCAATGCTCTTACCTTAAAGCACCTTATTATGATGTACCGAAGTACATATGATATTTCCGTGCAGGAAATCTGCGTTATCATATTATGATGAAGGATGGATAGAACAGAGAAAAATTCTCTCCGGAACCGGGACTCGAACCCGGATTTTCAGCTCTACGTGCTGACGCTTTATCCACTAAGCCACACCGTATTCCAGTTCCGATGCCGGATCGAATCCCCTCAGTTTATGTTCTACCTCTCAGTTTTCCGTTTGGTGGCCTACCCTCATGTACTATGTCACAGAATATGTGACAGTGGCATAATGTCCAACGTACTGTGTACAGAGATGCACTCATTACAAGTGACTAAGTAGCCAGGATCCGACGGCAAGAATGCCGTCTTGAATCACTAAGTGATTACTTACGCATATCATATTATGATGTATCGAAGTACATATGGTATTTCCGTGTAGGAATTCTGCGTTACCATATGGTGAAGGATGGATAGAACAGAGAAATATTCTCTGCGGCACCGGGTTCAAACCCGAGTTTTTAGCTCTACGTGTTGACGCTTTATCCACTAAGCCACACATTTTTCTTTGTTCTATCCAATCCTATCTATTTACGCTATGTTAATATTTGTATTTGTGGACGTAATTCCACACCGCTCCGCTATGTCAGGTCCGCGATATTTCGCACTCCCATCAA
Source organism: Periplaneta americana (assembly GCF_040183065.1). Lineage (NCBI taxonomy): Eukaryota > Metazoa > Arthropoda > Insecta > Blattodea > Blattidae > Periplaneta > Periplaneta americana. The sequence goes on from NC_091117.1 coordinate 84,543,946, forward strand.
TGCTGCTAGTATACAGCTGTCCGGCATTATTATAGTAAGGTATTTGGTCCTTGTACTTTCAATTTCCTACTAAAATTTGGTCAGTATGGACAACAAAACTTGTGTTAAAGACGTAGTCAAAAATAAATGAAGGAAACAAAATAAAATTCATACATACAGTATATGCAAAACAATTCACATAAAGACTGAAATATTGTTAATATTTACATTTCCTACTTCTCTATGTGAGAAATATTAAAGAGTGATGTGATATTACAGGAAGGAGATATCCTGTGGCCAAGAGACTCTAACAACCAGATAATTATGAGCGATGAGGAACGTGGACACGTGGAAAGCAATGGAGGATCTGGTGGGGAAGGGGCTAGTCAAGAGCATCGGCTTGTCAAACTTCAATGAAGAACAAGTTCAGAGGATACTGGATGTTGCTACAATCAAACCCGTCGTGAACCAGGTGAATAACATAATAATTAAACCGCGGGAGTGCGGGCCCTTTACCGTCAAGTTAAGTATGATTGGAGCGTTCCGTGGCGAGTGTAATGAACTCTCAGGTAAGCAACTCACTGTGCGTGCTTCAGACGTACACTCTTGAGTATATGAATTGCATACATACAATAATCATACATTTCGTACTTATCTAATTGATGCGATGTCGACGGAATTTTGCAGTCCGTGCGCCAGACAAGTTAAATGCACCATGTTGGAATACCGCTCTTTAGGTTGTTTTGCTGCCTTAATAATATATGGAGCTGCATCAGTGACAAAAAGAAGTACATTATTTTATTTAATCCTTTCCGGCCATAAAAGGCGTACAGCCTTATAAAAAAACTTGGACAATAGTTGCATAGTTTACCTTTTCCAGTTTCTCTGAAGTTAGCATAATTTTTTCCCCTACACAGTTCTCGGAAAGTATACCGACCACCACATTTGCCACATATCTACCACTGACGTCTGTAGGCTCATCAACTGAAACCCATATATTTTCTGATCGTTCACGCTTTCTCGAATTTTGGAAATCGTGTTCTGGTACGAAATTGATCAATATTCTTTACGTATTGTTGTTTCTCCTGGAACATGTTGGTTTGTGTATTTTTCCAGAAATGATCTAAAGTGGGGATTGTCCAAAGTTCTGAATGGAATGTTTGTGTGTACCATGTTACATAAATCTATATTTAATTGTGACCCACTATTTGAACTCGATTGGTTTTTGTTTGAATTGTGTTTTACTATTACAGTGTCTTTCAAAATAGTACTTCCTAGTTCGTAATAATCTGAAATTACACATGACACATACAACACTTTCTCCTTCTATAATAGCCTAAATATATCGCGTCCGAATTGTTCCACTAAATTATTTAGTATTGCACTTCGTGAACGAGTTGTTTTAGGCATTGTAATATGTGTCATTTCACACACGCAACTCTTCAGTATGACAGCTAAACACACTCTGAATGTTTCGGGTTCGATGCACGGAACAGTACTGCGAAAGGCGAGAGAGACTTGCGTCATACTCTATACCCGTCTGCATAGTCAACTGCAATCGCCGTATTAGGGCCCGCACTCCCGCGGTCTAATAATAATTATTCGTTTCCCGTACGGTATTTCACTCAACTAATTTTATATTATTGCGTGCTTCGTGAATAGATATCTGATGCTTAGATACAAATAAATCACAACTTAGGCGCCTAATAAGCAACTAGATGTGCAAATATGGAGGAGAAGAAGAAGAAGAAGAAGAAGAAGAAGAAGAAGCACAAAAATCTTACAGTTTCCAACTATAGCCTATGCACTACTCTTACCAGAAAGTTACAAATCGTTTAAGAGGAAAGTACACTGAATTTTTCAATTTTATAGAGGCCTGCATATAATATTAAAATGGATTTGAGGGAAGTGGGATATGATGATAGACACTGGATTAATCTTGTTCAGAATAGGGACCAATGGTGGGCTTGTGTGAGGGCGGCAATGAACCTCCGGGTTCCTTAAAAGCCAGTAAGTAAGTAAGTATAGAGGCCTGCATACATCAGCAACATAATATGTTGCACATAATTGGGCAGCTAGAGTCAATTTCATAATTATCATTAATTTTTGTTGGGAAGGGTTATTTCGCAACCTGTGACAGTTATTTTTCAATTTTACCGATCGTCTCACTCAGGGTTAACGTCGGCGTACACTAAGTTTTTATTGTCGCTCGCCGCCGTGCCACTAATAATGATGTATAATGTATAAGTTAAACTGACTGGTTTTTATTGTTTGGGACCTCAAGATTCCTTGCTACTGTAAGTTTGGTGTTGCAAAATCTATGCAGTATTCTACGGTCGTATCTTCGAGAGATAACGTAGCCGGCCGGTTATGCGCATGGAGGTGGGGAACTCAAGGCCGCGCGAGGCCGTGAAACCTGTTCTGCTCTATACTGTTCACCCAGTATTATCCTACATAGATTTACAGAACCTGCGCTAGGCTATATAAAACGGCGTATTACAAGTGAAGGTGAAGTGAATGAAAATGTTAGTGCGTTCATCATACAAGCAAATTAAATTTATATTATTTATATTTGTATTGTGTTAATACATTACGTTTTAATACTATATTGAACTATGGATAACACATGGAGACCCTGAGAAAATAATGACAATCATTATGGCAATGATAATAGATATAATGTGACCCAAGACATTGGTGAACATGGTTGTGCTAATATCGAGACCGGTGGGGAAAGTGTCCAAAGAAAGTCGTCTGTAATAGGAGAGGATAAACGAATACAGGAAATTGTATGTTATGTGCATGATTACATTTAAAAAACTCATGTCGGAAAGTAGGAGGCAATAGTAGAAACAGCGAAGGGGTTAGATTAGCCTAAGCAGACAAACAGTCAGTGAGATTTCTAATGATATAATAATACATTATAATAGGCCTAATATATAATATAAATTATCAGGTAGCTTGAAACAATGAATATATGCATAATAGGAATGTAAATTCAGCATTGACAAAGCTATTACAATCTCCCCATTGTGACAATAGGGCTTTCTCATTTCCGAGTTAGGGAAGCAATTAAACTTTGCACTGTTTTTGTTGACTGTTAAGCTGTTGATTGATGGCACTGAGCAATAACAAACACAGACCGCTCACGTTCGAAAAGCCGAATGTAATGAATGGAGTGTTAATACACGATCTTTTCATTACCTAATTCTCAAAATTAATATTTCAAATAAACTGTTCTCTGAAATCAAAAATACAATTCGATATATATTAAAATTAATATAAGGTTTTTCCTTTTATTGCAAGAGACGAAATTTTCACTGATCCATTTAGAAGTGAGCATTTTGTAATCCCATATAATAGCCTTTTGCCGTCACATCTACATATTGTCTTATGAAATTTCAAATTTATTGTTAAAATAAACTGAAATCAATTTGTTTGCCCACACGTACACACATAAACGGCTACGAAAACTATGGAAATCAGAATACAAATATGATAAAGGGGAGAGATATTTAGCTCAAAATTATGGTTTTTTAAATTTTTATGTAAAATAACTTCTATTTTCCTAGGGAATACTATCCCAATCAATTAAAATCCATTCATAATGTATATAACATGATACAACGCCATTTTGAAGCTCATTAATCTAGATGACTGGCAACGCCCACTTTTTGTCCGAATTTAAAGTTCACGTATGCGGTTTTCTATCAACTTGTAATATTCGAACCTTGAAAAGACCACTTGTCCTCCGATTTTGTCCTCGACAGTTATCACTCCAGTAAACGTCGGGAATCGAATCTGAGTCCTCGGTATGAATAAATTCGCCATTTAGTACTATTTTACCATAGGAACAAAAATGTAATTAACCTGATTTATGTTTTAATATTGTTTAAAATACTTCTTATTATGGCGGCTGGGTAGCTCAGTTGGTAGAGCAGCTGGCTACGGACTGGAAGGTCTGGGGTTCGATCCCAGGTTGTGACAGGATTTTTTCTCGTTGCCAAACTTTCAGAACGGCCCCGAGGTTCACTCAGCCTCCTATAAAATTGAGTACCGGATCTTTCTTTCCCGGGGGTAAAAGGCGGTCAGAGCGTGGTGCCGACCACACCACCTCATTCTAGTGCCGAGGTCATGGAAAGCATGGGGCTCTACCTCCATGCCCCCCAAGTGCCTTCATGGTATGTTACGGGGATACCTTTACCTTTTTTTTTACTTCTTATTATAAAATACGTCACGATTGTAGAGCAAGAGTTTTAGCATCATCAAGTTCATTCGTTCATTTCGTTCGTTCGTTCGTCCGTCCGGCCATACATTTGTTCACTTATTCATTCGTTCGTTCATTCGTGCACTCATTCATTGCCGCTGATAAACAAATGTTGTCACGTGTTGAAACTTCCGTAACATTTTATCTGCTATACTCTCCAGTAGAAACTCTTCACGTTATAAGTGCCTGAGATTATTTCTGTAGCTGCTCCGTGACTGAAAATTTATGTGCTGGTTTCACAAATCTTATCTTTTCCTTCAAGAGGTTCAGTAAGCACAATATGCAATATATTGTACAATCTGGAAGCATGCATAAGAACCTCTGATCGCCTCTTTCTTTAAAAGAACATGTTATCATCATCACCTAAGTTGTAACATTTATATAAATATTTGATACATGAAGTCCAAGGACTATAGAGTTTTTACACGCAATAACAAACTCTATTCGCAGAATTCTATGGAATGAAATGGATTCGTTGAAAATCATCAAACTAACAATTCATAAGTTTACATTATTAATAAAATGACAACATACGTGAAATAATTCAAAGAGAAATTATGTTTTACTTTTGTACAACGTGACCTTTCAGTTGGAGGTCCACCCTTACTTGACACAGAGAAAGCTGATAGAGTTCTGCAAGAAGAAAGGAATTGTTGTAACAGCCTACAGTCCTCTGGGAAGTCCTAACAGTCTTGCAGGTAAAGACCAGCCGGCTCCTCTGAATGATCCAACTCTGCAGAGCCTGGCGAAGACTCACGGCAAGAGCGTGGCTCAGATTATATTGAAATATTTGGTGAGTAAAGCTTCTTTGTATCTTGTATCCATAGTGTTGATAAGATTTCCATAGAACATTCACTTATTTCAGACAGTTATTTAATTGCGACGAAAGACTAAACTACCACTGATATATAACGTTTAAGGTTTGCTGTTTATATATTATATTACGGTTTTTACATAACCTAACATCGATCAGTCACCCGCGCATCTGAGGAGATAGCGCGTTTGCCTGCTGATCTGATGTCCCCTCCGTCGAGTGCACGATTCTCGCTAGGGCCGATTGCAGAACGAAAAGTTACATTTTTTCGGATTAAATTTCTTTACATTTTAAGGAAAAAATTAAAATTCTTTCACTCAATTATTATCACAACACAGTGCTCTCTTAAACTGACTGAGCATATTGGGAATTCAATCAATGGCTATCCCGAAGCACGCTATAAATTGTTTCATGTAAAACAATTTTTATCTCGAAAAGAAAGCAAAAATGAGCAAAATTATATTAAACTTTTAAAAATAATTTCAAGGAAAAATTGTTCCGGGGCCGGGTATCGATCCCGGGATCCTTCACTTAGCGCACGAATGCTCTCCCGACTGAGCTACCCCAGGAACCATACTACATGAAAGTCAGATTTGCATAATATATTTCGTTACTGGAGGTACGTTAACAGGAAGCAATTTAAGTCACACAGAATTTGTGTGCACTCAAAGTTGGGTTCTGGCGTCTTGTCAGCCCATTTGAGTTGTGTGGATATACTCGTAAAGAAAAAATTGTAACGGTGTCGTGTATGGTTCCTGGGGTAGCTCAGTCAGGAGAGCATTCGTGCGCTAAGCGTGCGGTCCCGGTATCGATACCCTGCCCCGGAACAATTTTTCCTTGAAATTATTCAAACCTGCTTTACAGGGAGCTACTATCTGAAAGCCAGATTTGCAAAATTAAACTTTTTTGTTTCGAATATTTCAAAGAATAACACCTTAAACTGAATAACATTACCATAGCGGTTTCAGAATAAGAAGGCATATGGCCTAAGCCAATTGAGTGCTAGCAACAGTTCGACGTTGTCAAACAGTGCACGGTGCACGAGACGTGGAAGGCAGAGACTACAGATAAGGACAGAACATATCAGTTGCAGCTCTCTCGCTGAGCGAGCGGGTCGAGACCTGTTCCTTCATTGTGTGTAATGTTTAAATATAATTACTCTTACTGATCTCAATTTTTATAACTTCTTCGCTTCATAGATCAGTAGCTCTAGGAGTCACTGACTTGCGAAATAAAGTGACAGATATGTAGAAATTTACTTTGCTAATGTCTGAGAAAGAATGTTTTAATTCTTACTCAGACTTCCTTGTACAGCAAAGCTGAATTTATTATTGTTTATTTCTCCAGAGGAAAGATAAGGTACAGTTTGTTTGTAGGGGCAGCCTAAGAATCTAGCGATAACAAAACGAAAACATATATGTAGATACGTAATTTAGTATTGAAGTTGGAAAGTATTTTATTTTTCCTCCGTTAAATGAAGCCTATATAATTTAATTTAATTCTCTAGCTCATACATACCTTGGGGTCCGGGTTCTACATTCTGGTTACGAATCTGGCTATAATGCAACGTAATCATAATGTGTGTTCATATATAATTCAGTACTCATACTGAAACTGTAGATTATTTTATTTTTCTCTGATAAACTAAGTCTATCTAATTTTATTTTATCATATAATTTTTACATATCTAGAGGTTCAGTGTTCCATATTCTGGCTAAGAATCCGGCTATAAGAATATAAGCATATCTGTTCATACGTAGGCCTAATTCAGTACTCATATTGAAACTGAAGATTACTTTCTTTTACTTTATTAAATGAAGCCTATCTAATTTAATTTAATCCTCAAGCTTATACCTACCTAGAAGTCCAGGATTCTATGTTCTATCACTCTGGCCTGTGGCAATATAAACCTACGAGTGAAGGTAGTTGTACAGAAGCGAATATGAAAACCGTAATCCAATAATATCGTTAATATATTGAAGATAAAAATTGTATATTAGAAAAAATCGTATAAAGTGTAATATATATATATATATATATATACATAACGAAAGGTTTTTAAAATAGAAATTGAGTTTTGGAATTATAAAATCTCCTCGTTCCTAGCATGCCTGTATTTATTTTAAAAATGAAATGTAGTTAATGTGCTTCATTTTATAAAGTTTTGTAATGCTCTTAAGGAAGAATGTTGTTAATGCTCTTCGTGTAATTCATGGAAAAAGAGGCAGGAGTGTTTATGTTTACAATATCATCCAAATATCTCATGTTTATGTAATATTTCGTCTTATATCATGTATAATATTCCAATGAAAAGTGAAAATCGTGCCTATGATTGTTCTCAGCTTCCTTCTTCTTTCCACGTTCTATTATAACGGCACTGCTAACACATACTAATTACTAATGCATTTAAAATATCGTACGATGAAATAATACACGGTTCTGAAAACTGTACAAATAGTCTAATTAACACGTTTGTTTTGCGTTATTTTCCAGGAGAGGTAAATTCAAGTATACCCCTATTCTAATTGTCTCTTTGTCCTGTCCGAGAATATGAGATAACGTGTGCAATTCTAAACCACACATCTCTGCAGTCAGATTCTTTGTTCGTGAAGAACTGACACGCACTGAATCATAAGTTAGTCCTTTAAAAAAATTATATACAAAAATACCATACTCCTCGCTTGTGAGTGTTGGACTATCCCTTTGCTTATAACAGAAGAAACACCAGAGCCAATTGCAATCCCTTCAAGAGACATTATTACGGTAAGTTACACATCACACAAGAGAAAACAGTCCACATCTGAATTTGAAAATAAACAGATTCTATCTTCATTTACAGAGCGGAATTCAGAGCAAAATATGTTCTATGCTGTAGGTTGGATATCTCTGTTTAGTCTTAAAGCGATAACACGCGAACCAGTTGACATACAATTGCCATTCTTGTACTGTTGGATTCAGAATTCGGAGCTCTGTCGAATGCCATAGCTTAAAATTCATTACTAGCCATAAATATTGTGCGCGCAAGAAAGAAACTAACACGCGACGCTTCAGCGAGACTTCGCGACTATTTAACTAGGCAACACCGCTTCACTGTCACTGGCTAGTCGACATAGACCGGCCTGAACTAGCTCCGCCTTATATGCCTTCTTATTCTGAAAGCGCTCTAACTGTTCACTCTGTTTACAGAAAATATGCCTGCTTTAGAAAACAACAAAAAAACTGTTTAAAATTATCATAACTTCTTAAATTAATTTCCAAAATAAAATATATAAAATAAATATAAGACTTTACTTTCTTTTTAGATTCAACGTGATACAGTCCCAATACCGAAGTCATCGAATAAGAAGAGACTTCAAGAGAATTTTGACGTCTTTGGTTTCCAACTAAGTCCCGAAGAGCTCGCGAGTATTGATGCTTTGAACAAGAACGTGCGAGTGTGTGGATTCGAATTGTAAGTTCTACTCTAATAACTTAGCACATACAGTACGAATTATTACATTGCATTCAACTTTACATTTTCTTCTTTACAGCGCAAGAGGACATAAATACTACCCATTTGCCAACGATGATTCCTGAATATATGGCAATTTAGTCAGTATTGTTATCCATTATTAATGTAACATTTGAAAGAACAATAAATAAATTTGTCTTAAATAAAATTATTGCTTAAGTGAACTGCATGAATTATATTGAGCCTAAAACAATAAATTCAAATTCAAAACTATCCATAAAGTATAAAGCGTAATACAACTCATTATTTCACATACGAGGAATTATACAGTACAATAAAAAACAATAACATTCATCTTGGGATGTACTGTACTAATAAGCAGTAACATGACCTGCAGCCAGGAAGTCAAAACAAGGACAGCAATGGCAAAGGAAGCTTTTAATAGAAAAAGGAGCATCTTCTGCGGACCTCTGTAAAAAGAACTAAGGAAGAGACTAGTGAAGTGCTTTGTGTAAAGTGTGGCATTGTATGGAGTAAAAACACGGACATTACGACGAAGTGAAGAAAAGAAATAGAAGCACTTGAAATGTGGATGTGGTGAAGAATGGAGCGTGTGAAATGGACAGACAGAATAAGAGATGAAGTTGTATTGGAAAGAGTGGATGAAGAAATAATGATGTTAAAACTGATCAGAAAGAGGAAAAGGAATTGGTTGGGTCAATGACTGAGAAGAATTGTCTACTGAAGGATACATTGGAAGGAATGGTGAACAAGAGAAGATTTCGGGGCAGAAGTTATCAGATGATAGACGACATTAAGACAATTCTGTGGATCATATGCGTAGACTAAGAGGAAGGCATAAAATAGGAAAGATTGGAGAATGCTGGGTTTGCAATGAAAGATCTGCCCATGGGCAGAACACATGTATGTATGTATGTATGTATGTATGTATGTATGAATGCAAGAAAAATTATGGTTTATTTAACGACGCCCGCAACTGCTGAGGTTATATTAGCATCGCCGATGTGCCGGAATTTTGTCCAGCAGGAGTTCTTTTACATGCCAGTAAATTTACTGACATGAGTCTGTCGCATTTAAGCACATTAAATGCCATCGACCTGGACGGGGATCGAACCGGTAATCTCGAGCAGGAAAGGTCAGTGCTATAACGACAATGCTACCCAGGCCGACAGTGTATGTAGTAGTAGTAGTAGTAGTAGTAGTAGTAGTAGTAGTAGTAGTAGTAGTAGTAGTAGTAGTAGTAGTAGTAGTAATAATAATAATAATATTAATAATAATAACAATAACAATACTTAACTGTATGTGTCAGAGGAAGAACATGTGTATACATCTGAAGTCTGAAGTAATATGTAGCTAATCAGAGATATATGCAATGGAGGGGGAAAGGAACTGGCTACCCTACTTCACTATCTCCGGCTTAGTTGCCTCATAAGTAATACCTTATTGGTACCACTTGTGAGATTTAAACCTGTCTTCAGACAGTTATTAAATAATGATAATAATAATAATAATAATAATAATAATAATATAATAATAATAATAATAATACAAAAGATGATACTGGACAATAATAACAATAATAATAGTGAGTAATGTTTAAGCTGTTTAAATTTATATTACAATATCAGTTACCAACTTTCAGATTACGTAATGGCTCCTACACCAGACGGATATTATTCGTGACCTATCTTACAAGGTCGGCTTTCTTAATCAAATTCGTCATTTCCCATTAGTTCTGATAACTGTAATCTCTCTGAAATTTACTTTTAAGTTCGGAACATATAAAAACTCATATTGCAACACATAATTAACTATGCTACCCAATGGTGTGCAGTCAACCCTATCAAGTAATTTCTATACACTGTTGTTTTACTATACGATATTCATTGTTACATCATAAATCTAGTTTGAATTTCCCACGTGCGAATCCACTAAGAGGTGTGCTCGCCAGACCCAGCAATATTGAATTTGGTTATTAATGGAGAAAAATACGCTCCTGCGCCGGGAATCGAACCCGGGACCCCCAGTTCTACGCACTTGGCGATCTAACCACCACTGAGCTACGTCGAGCCGAGCCTCAATCCCTCTATCCACAGCAGCGGATCGAATCCGTCTCCTTTGGTGTTTTCCCTTAGTGGCTTTACTTCATGTAAGAAAACAACTTTACGTAAATATTGAAGTTGCTGAGTTAGCGCAAGCGCTCTCTTTATTTCGGCTGTGCTTTCTGGAAAAGGATGAGACGGCGTTAGTCGTGTTTAATCCTAGATCATATATACCGAGATTGCTCGGCCTTATAGGCTTTGACGGTAAAACTTTTGTCAGGTTTACTATGCTACCATCTAGTTGTTATATAAGGAGTCACGTCATAACTGCCATTTGAATTGCACTAGCGACTGTACTTCCATCTCGTGTTCGTTTACGGCGGACGGGTGGCAATCCTGGTGGTTGTTCTCTTCAAAGTGCTACCAATTTTAACATAGAGATTAGCTATGTTATATATATGATCTAGGGTTTAATGAAAGAATTCCTGCAAGCTGGCGTTAGTTGACGTCACAATTCTTAGCCCTTGAAGCCAGAGAGGTTAAATGGTGAATCAGTCAGGTCAAGGTATCCGATAGTATAATGTAGCCGCAAGGTTTTAAAAATACTGATGATAATATTATTGAACATATTTTACTCCTGTCCAATTGGAAGTTTCCTGTTAGCTGGAATGTAACTTGTTAATGAATACTAAACCTACAGTACATAGTTAGACTATATATTTAATATGTTTTAATGCTGTAGTTATTTCAGCAGTTTCTCATAAGCAATCTGTCGGACATATTAATATATATTCAAACAAGACTCCTTCGTGCGGTTATATAATCCCTTGGCAATGATACGTTTGACACACGTTCGTAGCATAGCTGCAATCAGCAGTACAATTTTTTATTGTGCACCACCTAAAACAAGAAACATGGCGGTGCCTACTGTAAGATTAAATAACAACATTTATATGCCCGTCCTAGAACTAGGGACATCTCAGGTAAGTTTTTCTGAAGTAACATAAAAGCGTCTTGCAAAGATTGAAACATAACACGGCAGTTCATGGCGGAGAGCGTATAAACATATGTTAGGAAGTAATAACTATACGACAAACGTAAAACTGTTTTTTTCGTAGACCGTTTGGCTTGGCTTTATGAGGCTGAACCTTGGACGTATCCGTACACTTTGACCAATTGTGCGCTCCATATTTGCGACGATTGTCCAAAACCAACAGATGTTCTGGGTGGGATTCGCTGACAGGTGGTCCATCCTGCCTCCGTCCCTGAGAGAGCGAGATCCCATTCACACACGAGTGGCCTGATAAACCCCAGGTACCCTGAGCCTCAAGCCCTTCCTATTTCAGCATCGGAAACCCGTTCTACCCCTAAATCTTCATCCTAGCCTATTTTTAATTATTGCAGAAGATAGATGAGATGAGGGGGTAGGGATTGTTGGTACAATAATACAGAGAAAAGGGAATACCACGAAAAAACCCTCTGCAACGACTACTATGTCCACCACAAATTCCATCACGATCTGGCAGGTTATTGAATCCGGTCCACCAGGATGGAAGACCAGCTCTTGAGCCACAGACGTGGCAAAATACCATTGACTCTACATTTATTGTGCTATAATTGTAGTGATAATTGACTCCAGGTAGGCTTACGCAACCAAACAATCTGATTTCTACTCCAATTGTAACTCTCCCATAAAAAGAATAGACTTATCTCTTTTGTCATGTGTTAGCTTAAGAGACAATCTGCCGTCAGTTACCGTTGCATACATCATGGTAGACACTTGTTCGCTTTTTTCCGTATCTATTCAAAATGAGACAGAAAACAAATCAATGCCACTATTTCACAAACTCCATATACTGTGAGCCATGCACAAACAAGAACTGACGCAAGACAAACTAGCTGGGATGTCGAGTGTAGGAAGTTCCATGCAACGTGAAACACGAATCCTTATCTGCGCTTATATAATCCCTTAGCGCTGATACTTTTAATATAAGTTCGTAGCATCTGTAATCAGCAATTCACTTCCATTGTGCCTCTACTAAAATATCGAACATGGCGGCGCCTACTGTAAGATTAAATAACAATCTACACATGCCCGTACTAGGATTGGGAACATCTCAAGTAAGTTTTTATGAAGTATTATTGTATACAACCGTGTAACAGTCATTCAAACGTGCTTATGTAACATGACAATTCAAGGAGGAGGGCAGTATCACTGCCTTCTCGACCTATACCAAGTCATAATAGGTTTGTTTCTGCAGCGAGTTTGTGATGGTTTAACAACTGTATGAAAATTGTCCCAACCTCAACTATTGCCCATAATCAGTGATGATCGGTTTGAAATGAATTTGAAACGATCCCTCCACGCTCATGCATGTAAAATAATTTACTAATCTCATATATTGAAGATGTTATTAAATCTCACAGTATGTTTTAATAACTAATATAGATGAGCATGGAAACTTAAAACATAATTGTAAAAAGTATGTCTATAGCCGATCCAGTGAATAAAAGTCAAGCAGAACTAGTTTCACGCGCATGCGTCACTCTGGTTTGAGAATGGTTTGCTCTTGATCCACAAATTTTTATGACCGTCAGAAAATGGTTTGGTGGAGGTTTGATACGCTGCAAGAACGCCTGACTTTAACCAGCAAATAGTCAGAGTTTGAAGTTATCGTTGCACAAGCAATAAAGTCGATGTGCGCATACTCATGTCATGACGGTTGGAAACTGCTGCAGAAACAAGCTTATTGTAACTTGTGTGACGTCACTCGAAAAGTCGGGGTTTCTCTATTGGAGCAGGCTACATAAATTTCAATGAAATACTCGTATAATATTTTAACGTGTATCAGAGCTCAGTTTTATCTAATGCAGTGTGTGCATAACTTCCACTTATTTCTTATTACGTAATAGTTGCAGGAATAATTATAAAACTTCATGATTTTAATTTGAAGAGAATTTACCATGTTAACAAGACTTGTTCAAGACTTGTTCAAAATATCAACTTTTAAGTTTTAGAGTGGAAGATATTTTGAGATTTAATGAAGAAGAATTTATATTAGTATTTTAACTTAACACATTTACCTTCCTCCCTTTCTTATAGGTGGAAAATCCATGACATGTCGGTTATACATGAGTACGGTTATATTACGTATATTTTCTTCCTATAGTACGTAGTGGATAAATATAATTCAATACAATTCAGCACAGTAAGAGACAAATACAGTATATACAAATAAATATAGGCAAATTGAATTTACAGGTTATCTATCTTACAAAAATTTATGCTTAATTATAATGTATAATAATACTGTGAATATAGAAATGTAGGTACAGTAAACGTAAGCATTTATTTAAACATGGCACCAAATATGCGTGTGATGCTTCTAATGCAACAGAAAATTATTAAACCATGCATAAATCGATGATGCAAAAATTCCCCCATTAAGCGTATTTTATTTAAATTAATTAGCCTACATAATTACAAGTTAGGTATTGTAGCAGTTACGAAAACTATATGGTAGGCCTACCATTAAAATTTTTTTGTTCATACTTATCTCTTTTTTTTTAGTTCAAAATCTGTACATTATCAAAAACTGTATTATGTATTACTTAATTATTCCCTCCACATAAAAAGGAACAATAATAATTAATACTTTAAAAACAAATGCGATAAATAGAACAATGGTCTGACTAATGTTAAATTTCACCACAGTATCACCAATAACATTGAACTTAGTCCAATCACAACTTAATTAACACATCAATCAATATTTCCACTTTCACATATATATATATATATATATATATATATATATATTTCTTATACATATTTACTGTTTACAACACAGAAAATTCGCTTAACAACATAAAAGGACGCAGTATTTCATCAAATTGGAGAAGGCACGGGTATACGAGTACGAAGTCTTGCAGACATCGATACAATTTTCACGCCAAAAATAATATTCAAATAATTATTTTATTATGCCAAAAGCCGTAAGGCACTTGATGTCAAAATTTCCTCATAATGTTTCAAATATTATTAACGCAATTACATCACATTTTAGAGAAATATAATATGTCGCTATTTCTGTTTTTCAACTAACACATAAGTTTCACTCAGCTATTAACAGAGTCACGTGTTCTGCCATCACGAGGGCAGTGTAGCATAAGCCATGGAGGGGGTAGGAACTCATGATAATGGAAGTTCGTCAGTTTGCCACAATGGGGCAGGAGTGTTGTTACCTGAGTTCCAATCGGAATATTGGAAAATAAACCCGGTTATAAATATATTGCCAAGCTGTCAGTTTTAAACAGATATTAAGAATACAAATTATTTACAGCACTTTCCCCAGTTGTATGGCATTGAAATTATTATTATTATTATTATTATTATTATTATTATTATTATTATTATTATTATTTTCCTGGGGTAAAAGGTGGTCAGAGCATGGTACCGACCACACCACCTCATTCTAGTGCCGAGGTCATGGAAAGCATGGGGTTCTACTTCCATGCCCCCCAACTGCCTTCATGGCGTGTGACGGGGATACCTTTACCTTTTTTATTATTATTGCTATTATTATTATTATTATTATTATTATTATTATTATTATTATTATTATTATTATTATTATTAGGTCTACTAAAGTAAAATTTTACCTTTGTATATATTCGATTTAGAATTTTAGTCAGAGACAAAGTAGTTATATCAGCCACTTTCGTTAAGCTGGTCAGTTATTAAATGTCGGCAATCCTATTATTTTCAATATTAAAGACACAGGCCGTTAATATGAACAGATCGGGTAGCAGAGGGAATGAGTTGCCAATTGTTTTGAGTTTAATGTTCAAACGTTATATTCATAATATGCATATGTTAAACTGAAAACCATATGTGGTATGCATATTGTGGTTTTCCTCTGATTGAGGTTCTGGTTGATGTGTATCAGGTAGTGTATCTCACTTGGCGATATGTGTCGGAGGAAAAACGATTGTTTGTTTGCATCTGGAGTCTGATTAGTGTAACACGTAGCTAATCAGCGATGTATGCAATAGAGGGGGAAAGGAACTGGCCACTCTACCCCATTATGTCCTGGCGTAGTTGCCTCATGAATAATTCCTTATTGGTATCACTTTTGGGGTTCAGACAAGTCTTTGGACAGTAGATTTAACAATAATATTGTGGCTAAACATTTCACTTAATTTTTACAAATTTAAAAAGCATGATGGAACCGATAAGCTAATTTTCTATTAGTGACAATTAAAATTTATTTCATGTGCCGTCTATGCTTATCCTTATTTAACAAGTATATTGGTTATACAATATTTTGTTACATAATATATCAATTGAACGTTTTCGGCTCTATAGAGCCATCATCAGAAACAAGTAAGCCCATATGTATGATGTAAGTACACAGTATATTGTCGTACAAGTAAACTCAATTAATATTAAATAACATGCTTCTGTATAAAATCGATGATTATATGGCAATAATTACATTATAAATACAAAGCGGCTATGTAGGCCGTATTAAAGTGTTAAAATTGTTAATGATAAAATTACATAAAATACTTTAAAATTATTATAATCACTTAAACCAGGAATGTTCAGTGCAGACATTTCTAGTCTTTAAACGAGATGCAACAGTGACGTAGAATCTCAGAATCACATGCAGGCAAACGCTTACAGTAAAAGATATTTTACGTCTCTGTTGCACTTCGTTCAAAAGCCCGCACTGAACATTTCTGACATAAACTGATAAATCATTGCGCCATTGTTGGTATAATGAGTACCTACAATACCGATCGGGCTTTGTAACACGAGATGCAGTTCCGTTTTTTTTTGCCACCAATAGCAATACCTTTCGCTTACAATTTGAATAGTGTCTCGATCATACATGAAGTTGGAGGTCTGTAATGTATTTGTCTGCGGTATAAGCATACGCTGGCAGCGGCGTAGTTCAGGAGGTTTCGCTTTTTCCTGGTGATTCGAGCTATGCTCAGGCGTGGGTTTGATAACTATTTGGGCTGATTAACTGGTTGGGTTTTTGTCCTCGGCCCCAATCTCGCTATCACAAATTTCATATGCGCTATATTATCTAATAGTTTATACACTGTCGTTAAATTACCAACTAAAAAAAAGGATGCATGCACATAAGGAAATGTGTAAATGTGATAACTCAAAACAAGTTTTTCAAAGGCTACTGATTCTAAATATGTTGTGTTAATGCTCAAGTGATAATTTCAGCTACGAATTCAGAAAATCCGGGTATTATTTCGGAAGAAAAATGGAGTTTCTAAAACACGCTTCCGAAAACACTGTGAACCACTTGTCTTTCGTTTTTGTCACGTATAGAGCCCGAAAGTTTGGGCATTTATTTTGGCTAAAATAGGCAGGCAAATAGGCACTTTAATCTCAGGAAAAAAGGCAGTAAAATAATCAAAATAGTAATTTAATATATATTATTTAATAAAACTGTGTACCACATTTCAGTACTTAGGGCCTACTCTTCTTTTTCTTGGTTACTTGCCACAAAAAGATAATTTTTTTAAGTTCTCAACTGACATAGTCAGCCGTCTGTCAGAGAGAATGTTTTTCATCATTGGAAAAGATCGACCTACTTCCACCGAAGTGATTTGAGCATACTCAAAGCATGCTATTGTGTGGATGGACTCATATCGGCAACAACAGCGCAAACTAATGTGCGATTTTTGTAAATAATAATTGCTTTCAATACAACGATTCGACAGCCAGAGAATTTATTATTTTTCTACCGCCTTAACATTTTCTTGGAATCTGTAGAAACAAAACCTCTCAGACGAGGTAAAGCAATTGCCTTGGGATGTGAGGTGCAATAGTAGTAACTGGTTCCACTAGGTCTCTCAATTTTTATCTCGCAAAGGAAGCAAAAACAAGCAAAATTGTAAAACTTTTTTGTTTGAAATATCTCAAAGAATAACCCCCTAAAATTAATGACATTACTTATGGCTCACTCTATATAGGTTTAGACGTTCATAGTCGTCATAATCTGCAGGAACTATGGTGTTGTATCAAGTTCCGGTGCCGACGTTAAATGCTGACACGCTGCGCAGTGTGGGAGGAAATCCCATTATTGAAATAGTAACTAAATGCGTGCCTGTGATCACAGGTTCATATATGGAGAACTTGTGAGGTATCAAACAAAACACTGACAAGGGACCGTCCCAGGTCATGGTGTTGAATTTAATGAAATATTTAAGCTAATTTTCGTGCGTGAAGAAACGTGGTGATAGTCGTTCGTTTCGCTTTTTCCTCGTTTACGAAATACATTGACTTGAAAATCGTTGCTACTTATATCGGTTCTTGCGCGCACTCGGATTCTCATAGTTCCGCGACACCGTATCACAGCTCCCGCATTAATGCTCTAGTCTATTTTTTTCTCTTAACTCACATTAATACGGTAGTAATGCAATCCATGACATCGGTTACTTATTCGTACACAGTCCAAATCCATATGTATGCAGCTGGAATTCTAGGAACACGATTATGCACATGCTTTCAAGGACTGGAATGGAAATGTCGACCCAAAGTAAAACAACATGTAGACAAAGATAAGCCATTTAATGTCGTGGCTGATGCAAGTAGTTCCGATAAACTGATAAAAAATTACGTGAGAAGATGGCTAAGAGATGTATTTCTCCCCGATAATGTTAAGAAAGACACAATACTAGACAACTTCTGGATTCCTGGAGAGGTCAGAGAGATAACACTATAGTTACTTTTGAAGGAGTAAAGAATACTTTAGGTAGTAAGACAATTAAAAAAAAATTATCCCTCCAAACTACAAGATATTTTAGGCAATATAAAATTGTAATTCGAAGGTTATAAGAGTATTTCAGACATAGAATTAGGCCTATCTGTGAAAAATTCCACGATAGGGGCTTCATAATGACATTACATTTCGTTGTGTATCACCAGTTGTATTCACAAGTCCTTAAAGATATTCTCATATGTGGCAGAGGTGCGGATATGTGACGGAGAAAACATGTGAGAAAGTTTGACAACAATGTTGCATGTTGGAATCAGTGTGTGTGTTACAGAAGAGTGTGAAAAACCAGCCTAAAGTATATAAAATGTTTATACTGTTAAATGGCGCTTTGTCTCGACCACTTCATTTCAAATCCACACTATCAAATTTAAGATGAGTCATAAAGTTAATACATATTTTTAATTCAAATCGAATTTGTATTTCAGCACGAGTACTGCATTAATGTGAGTTAAGGGAAGAAGAAAGTAACCAGGACTAGAGCATTAATGCGAGAGCTGTGATACGGTGTCGCGGAACTATGACAATCCGAGTGCGTGCAAGAAGCGGCATAAGTAGCATCGATTTTCAAATCATTACAGTTCGTAAACGAGGAAAAGGCGAAACGAACGACTATCACCACGTTTCTTAACGAACGAAAATTAGCTTAAATATACATTTTCTTTAAATTCAAGTACCATGACTTGAGACGGTTCCCTTGTGAGAGATTATCTGTCCATTGGGACTTATTGCGTTGCTGTAGCATTAAAGTTATAGAGATAGAACAATTATTATGAAATCGAAGCAATCGTTTGGAGACTCATTGCTAAATTCTAGTACCATGACCTGGGACGGTTCCCTTGTGAGAGATTATCTGTCCATTGGGACTTTTTGCGTTGCTTTAGCATTAACAGTTACAGAGATAGTATAATTATTATGAAATCGAAGCAATCGTTTGGAGACATATTGCACTTTTATTGTTTTATTTTCAGATTGATTTGAAACTTAAACTTACACATTGCAATATATAATTTCCACTAGTCAAGTGGTTCGCAAATTTTTTGAAGACGTGACCTATTTTTGGGGGAGACTTTAGTTTACGAACCTAAACCCCGCCCTCCACATTACTGCACCGGTTTTTGAATTAATTTGAAAAATATAATTCCCTGTAAAATCGTTAACAACTGTAACTTCACTTAAAACCAATGGACACCATCAAAATACGAATTCAAAAAACAGCTTCTTGAGTATTTTCCGGAAAAAAAAAACTCAAAACAATTACAACAGTCACAGATGGATACTAAATTCGTTGCCGAAATTACGAGAAAAGAAAACACGAAGGAAAAGCTCATTGAAATTGCTGGAGGAATGTTGACACTAAACCTTCCTTTCGCCGTACATAGACCAGTTTTGCAAAAATGAATACCGGTACCTCGAGTTTGCAAAAGAAGATCTTAAATTTTTATAACATCCTTGTATCCATGTCATTTTTGATTGCCATCAAAGCAAAAGCGAGAAATCTCGAACTTGAAAATGATGCGTGTGTATCGAATACTTAGTCCAGATTTAAGAGGCTACTTATGGAAACAGACACGCTTGTCACAATAATTCTTTACTTTATAATCGCTGAAAGTTTTTTTTTATATTTTTATGTTCAATGATGCTTATGTTACTAAATGCAAATTAAATGTAGCCTATATTAATAAGGCGATTTTGTTTTATTTTGTAAATCATCTCGCGAGCCCCTCAGCACATTATATCGCCTCCACGGAGTCGCGACAACCTCAGCACATTATATGGCCTCAAGGGTGTCGCGACACCCTCAGCACATTATATAGCCTCAAGGGTGTCGCGACACCCTCAGCACATTATATGGCCTCAACGGTGTTGCGACAACCTCAGCACATTATATAACCTCAAGAGTGTCGCGACCCAAACTTTGAGAATCACTGCACTAGTCTATGAGATTGAGGCCTTTCAGCTAGGCGAAATTTCTGATGCACAAAGCACTTCTGTGATAGGTTTCTCTGAACAGTTCGGTTCTTTCTGTCAATTTGTCCCACCACTGCTCCATTATTATTCATATATCAACGGACCAGTTAAAAAGGGAAGCAACTCAAAATCCAAATTGTTGAAATAGCTCTATTTTAATGTTCCATATTGCAGTGTAAAACTTAATGACTCAACATTTTTCAGGCTAAACCGGGAGAAATGTTGCAAGTCGTCAAAGACGCCATCGATATAGGTTACCGTAGCTTCGACACAGCTAAGATATACGGCAATGATCTCGAAGTCGGGGAAGCTATTAGAGAGAAAATAGCTAAAGGTGTCGTTAAGAGAGAGGAGCTGTTCGTCACGAACAAGGTAAACAGACATCAGTAATATGAATAAAATGGAAATAACACACATCCTGAACACTCAACTGAATTTCAAAACACACACATTTTCGACACAATCATGAACACACACCACCAAAACAGGAAACCACAAGATAACACTGGAGCTCACTAGGCTTCGGAGAATGACTGACAACACGTCGAAACTAGTCAGCCAGGTAATTTACCATAATATTAACACAGTATAGCAGTTATTAGTTGTTCAGTGATATAAACTCCATAATAGGATAAATTAATCAAAGGCTTAATGTGAATAGCATTTTCCAGCTCTGGTGTTCTTACAACAGAGAGGATTTGGTGGTACCAAACTGCAAGAAGACCGTGGAGGCAATGGGTCTGGATTATTTGGATCTGTATCTCATTCACTTCCCTACTGCTCTGAAGGTGAGAAGTAATTGTAATCATTTATTTAACATTTATATTGAAGGAACGAAAAATGATAATGGGAAAATTCATAAATATAACTTCGTCCAGTACTAATGTCGCGTGGTCGGCTTGTTTTGTCTTTTAGAGGGCACTTAGGCTTGATATGAGGTATTGTGTGCCCTTATACGATATATGCGATTATTTTGCACGTCCGAAAATTGGACGGTTGAGAAATGAATGTTTCAGTTCTTCCAAAATAAGTGAATTATTTTTGTACAATTTACTTTCTAGAGTTCCTCAGAGATGAAAGTCAAGGAAAGAGAAGAACTATAGCTATTACAACCATGACTGACAGAGAAAAAATAAAGTCACCAAACTACCGCTACATAATGTAAGGTGTAACACAATTGAGGCACTCAGAAGCAAAGTAATATAAGTGACATTTTTTTTTTAAGTGAGATAAGTATATATTCTAAATCTTTAACGTCACTTCTGTTCAGAGAAAAAATAATATAAGTGCAGTGCCACTCATTGCTGCGCCATGTTGGCCTTACACTTATATTACAATGCATTCAGAGTTTTGACTGAAAGGCAAACTAATACAAGTGCGTTGTTTGCATATTGTTGTTGCGTTTCTTCTGTGTATGAATAATTCATTTGCCATAATGGCGAGAGGTAATAAATTACATATTCGAAACATCTACGTGGAAGGCCTGCACACATTGAGCTGGACCAACTATACAGTGATCCAATAAGGATAGCTTTTGCTAAGTGGAGCAACTTGCAATAGCTAAAGAAATTCATCCCACTCATACACCACTCTTTCTTTGATGACCTGAAACATTAGGATGGGCCTATAATAAGGACTGTAGGACGTGGAAAAGTGCGTGGAAGAGGAAGTTGAAGGAATATTCGCGGTAGGAACACTACAGATGCACTTCTTAACAGAAACATAGATGTTTCAGCAGAGAGAGATGTGACTTCATTAGATGAGCCTAGTGACGTAATGAACAGCGACTAAGGCTGAATTTCATCTAAAATTTGAAATTTTCTTAGCCCTCTTTTCGGAGTACCAAAAACCACATCAACTGTTGCCCTAGAAATTGAATATAATATTCAACCAATCAGACACACTGTATTAAAAAAAGATCTAAAAATACATTTAAAATTGTAAGCCTCATCCAGATCTCAGATGTTCTTCAAACTGTCAGATAATATCCTATGTAATTTATACAAAATAAACAAAGAAGAAATACCAGTCTATATCACAGACACACTCATTGCTAAAACTCCAGTTGTAAATGAAATTCCTCCATGAAAATGGATAATTCCAGAACATTGCCTACAAATTCCACGATATCATTTCAAAAATGATCCTTCATACATTCTTAAGTTAAATGCCATGGAACTACTCTGCAGCTCATATAAGGATTACCTTCAAATGTATGCAGAAGAATCTCTAAACCCTGATGATGGAACATCAGGAGCAGGGTATTATATTCCAAAATATCAAGAAAATTACTTCATACCATGTTCAGCCTCCTCCAGTCTTGACACTGCATTGCTAGCTATTGATGCTGCTCTTTAGTGTGTTGCTCAAATTTCTGAAAGATCTATTTGAATACTTACCGACTCCAAGGGGCTATATTTAATATAATTAAATATTTACCACACCTATACGCACATAGAATTATTCCAATTCAGAAACAACTAAGTAAACTAAAAGAACTCCAAAAGAAAAGAAAATTTCAATGGATACCTAGTCATTGTGGTCTACCTGGAAACGAGAAAATCGATAACGTTGCGAAACAGGCAACATATTTGCAACCAAGACCTCTTCAAGTGATATCTTTATTCAATGCCTTTACTTCAGTAAAGTTTCATTTTATAAATTTATGGATCAACAATTGGCTTTCTTCTGACAAAGAAAAATTTTACAGTCCGTTAAAAAGAAACCGAATGACCTGTAAATTTACAAAAACTTGCCCAGATATGTTCAAACATTTTTAACAAGAGTTAGAACAGATCACATTGTCACAAAATTGTACCTACACCGATTTCACCTTTCTGATACTCCTACTTGTATGTGGTGTAATAATCATGATGAAGATCTGGAACACATTCTTCTATACTGTCCATTCATAAACCACAAAAGAAGTCAATTAAAATCATCAGTATCAGTTGCAGAAGACACAGCTTTGCAGTATATATTGACTACACCCTACCTCTGGCTAGTAGCAACAGGAGTCTATAATGAACACCGATCAAAATACCCCTAATTTACTATGAAAAAGAAGAACTGAAAATACTATAGTGGACTATAGTTGACTTTATGTTGTCTGCAAACAACTGGACACATCAAGAAGATTGATTGATTGATTGATTCTTTCGGTTATACAGACACATGTTTTGTTATAATATGATAACAAGAAAGCTCAAGTGCTGTTAAGACAAATGTTTCAATGTTGTAAGCAATGTCCTTGTTCTTGTTTTAAATAATATAAAAATACCGAAAAACCCTTGCACTTATATTACTTTTCCACAAAAATATTTTCGTGGAAAAATAATACAAGTGACTTTAGGACCCTATTTTACCTAAACAGTTTTAGAATAGATAATTTATTTTTAGAAGTTAAAAAGTATAGATACCAACATATACAACTGTAAATTTACAGCAACATAGTCCTGTAACAGATTTTTTAATTTCCGTTTTAACTTCAAAGTCACTTATCTCAAAACTTATTAAATATCACTTGTATCACTTTGCGTCTGAGTACTTCAATTGTATTGTATGCAATAAAGAGAAATAAAAAATGTTACTAATGTACTAATAGGAAGAAGCATTTTACTCAATAGCTATTTCATAGCCACTTTTTTGTGCTTGTAGTGTGCATTGGCAGTTAAGACCAAGTCCTTTCACAGTATTTATTTTTTTTAGTAGGTTATTTTACGACGCTTTATCATCATCTTGGTTATTTAGCATCTGAATGAGATAAAGATGATATTGCCGGTCCAACACCGAAAGTTATCCAGCAATTGCTCATATTGGGTTGCGAGAAAACCTCGGAAAAACCTCAACCAGATAACTTGCCCTGACCGGGAATTGAACCCGGGCCACCTGGTTTCGCGGCTAGACGCGCTAACCGTTACCCCACAGGTGTGGACAACAGTATTTATTCGCCTACAAATAACCAAAGGCGATTTCGACACGATGTGGTGAAAAGTTATTTTTAAAATTGAATTTTACACGTTAAAATAATTTATATCCATCTCAACTATCATCTTCTACTAATTCATTACACATTTCTATTACAGAGAAAGGTAAATTAAGAAAATCTTCAAAAAGTATTTCAAGAAACATCCGCAACACATAGAAGTTACATTCAAATAATGATTTCTATCATCATAAAAAATAACCTCTTATAATATACAGGGTGGATGGTAACCTCTGCACCAAAATTAAACCGGTAATAGATCATGAGGACAGATTTGAAAAACCTAAATGTATTTTTTATTATACATTCACCATTTCAGAGGAAATGTTGTTTTTCTATGAAGCATCTGGCAACATCACGGCTGCTGCAATTACTCGAAGCAAGCGAGGCCTGCACGCCTTACCTTACCCTCCCCCACTGCTGTATTCAGTCGGTAACACTCGACGTGAGCTGCGTTGCAAAATTTATTTCAACGATTTTCGCAATTATTCAGTTTAAATTTATGTCTAAATGATTTAATTAGCAAATAAAGATTCAACTCATTAACTGTTAAGATTATTTTACTTATCTGCTTGTATAGCAATCACTAGGCTTCGTATTTCAGGTACCTATAAACTGAAAAGAGTTGCCTGATTCGAAGTATATGTGACGTCACAGTGTAGGTACAGGTACGTTCGTATACAATATAGTTACGCATCCTCTGTCCTCTTCCTCTAGAAAGTCAAAATCGGGGCGCGGTCATAGTGAGTAGTCTTATCGATCACTTATTTAAATAACTGCATATTTGTGGCTAATTGAAGGTTCAATGCAGAGGTGACATGCCTTAAGTAAGATGTTCAAGCGTGTAATATTGCAGGGCATAGTTGAGGATATTTGAATTAATAATTTAACTGTCAATATGTAGACACCATTACATATAAGTTGTGTAAAATAAACGTCAAAATGACAAAAATATTGCACTGAAAGACACTGCAATACAGAACACAAAGTGTGTTGAACGTAATCAAAAGAACCAGTAGGCCTACCATTACAATCTGAAAATTATGAAGATAATAACTCGACGTTTAGCATGGATTTGTGTAGCCTGCCATGATGTGCAGTGCCAACATCCCAATTAATAAATTAAATAATCTACATTATAGAGAAGTTGTAGAAAAGTAGATAGAAAATTAGTGGGTTTTCAGTGATGAGCGACATATAATATCCTAATAAAACACAAAAAAATATCAGACAATGGAAACATCTTGTACTACATCATGCACCAATAACGTCATGTGCCATTGAAAGAATTTCTTGCAATATAAAATCATTTTTAAGTTCCTTATTCACTGCAAAGATCACGACAAAAATGAACACCACTACTCAAGCATGTGTTTACTAATGTTGCTTCAAAATGTCGAGAGTTGCCTGTTCTCGATGAACACGCAGCGACGACCTGTTTGTTTATATCCTTATCCGTTGCATTACCTGTGTTCGGCGTACTGTGTCTTTAACTTCAGTCTTTTGGTTGCTGGAATACGAAGCCTAGCAATCACCCATTTCTCTCGGGTCAGTACCGTAACAGAGCGCTGCAAACATTGGGCAAATACTAGATTTTCCTACTTAACGGTGCTTCATTGAAGGAAAAGTGTAATAAAAGTTTTTGTTATATTTAAAATGTAGGATAACTTCTTAAATTTTGGTGCAGAGGTTACCATCCATCCTGTAAAATTCCATGAGATTTTATACTTGTTAACTTATTTGTATAAATTATATGATTTAGGAAGGAGACCATTACATTCCAAAAGACGAAAACGATAAAGTTATATACAGCGACGCAGATTATGTGGACACGTGGAGAGGAATGGAGAAGTGCGTAGAACTAGGATTAGTCAAAAGCATTGGATTGTCCAACTTCAACAGTCAGCAGATAGACAGGGTTCTAGAAATTGCAACTATCAAACCAGTCGTCAATCAGGTAAGAGTCATGCTGTAAAAAATTATGATGCATTTCGCTGATAGAAAAACACCGCAAATAAAAGTAATGTTGGTTCTCAATAATAAAAATATTACAAATTCAAGAATTCTTTTTAATGAATTGAAAAAATGGCATCATGTATGACTTTAGAAGCCGAAACATGCCATGGGTCTGTATCCTGAATTAAAAAAGAGGTAAATATAGGCTTTTATTGTCACTGGATTGCGGAGAAGATTTAAAGATTTTTAACCGTATGTTGGAATGTATACCTCCGAAATTTTACTGTTTGGTCAATGTTTTTGACAAATATCGCTCTTTACAACTATATAACTTACATTAACAAGACTTTCTTTCTTTTTTCCAAAAGAATGAGTATTAGTTTCGGAGAAACGTAGCCTATATCTTAACACCACGGGACTCGATCCTGCACTACAGATGAATCCTCTAGATTCAAAACCCCGTAAAGACCATTTTGTTCATAATTGAGTTATGTCCACATATTCCTTGTAAAGAATGAATTCTAATGATTTATATAGTTTGAATTCAAAAAGCCACTGAATTTAAAGCAAAAGGTTTGTTAAAAGTCACTGTTAGGTTAAAAATTCCCTCTATTTTCCACCAGTTACTGTCAAAATCCTTCAATTTGTGAAAGTTGATATAGGAGATTTTGAATCTGTAGGATTCAGATGTACTCCTGAGTATTATTCTGAAATAGCGTTTTGAAGTCCTGCCTACCATGTTCATTCGACCTGAATCTTTTTTATTACTTCTTACGGGTATTCCGGGATGTCACATACCGGTACAGAGGTAATCTACACAATACCCAAGAATTGGAGATTACACTTTCGACAGTGAGCCTCATCACACGAGAAATTCCTCTTTACGTTGTCAAAACTTCAGAAATTTTTGCAGATCATTTCGAACGCCAACAGACATAACATTGAAAATAATTTTACAGGATTGAGGATTTACGTTTTCCCAAATTCACTGATCATATAGGCCTACAAACAATAAAAGACTTAAGTAGCTTCTAAATAAAACTAAATGAAAGCAGATTCTTCTATTTGAAAGACTCTGGATAAAGAAATCAATAAACTAGGCGATTCTTCCATGACTTTGGTAACACGAACTCGATTATAGAGCCTGTACATTAATCGCAAAAATTGGAGACTCTCCATGTTAACGTATGATTAAAAAATTCATATCGATGGTTTTGAACAGCAACCTTGTACGCCAAAAAAAATGGACTAAACGAGATTACGCTTTATTTCTATCAAAGTCTTCCCGAACCTTCTGCAAACACATCTTAAGTCAAGGCATATACTGTATAAATGAACTTCGTAAGAAGAGATTTAAAGAACCTCTTATGTCAGACATTTGTTCGTAATCATGAAATTAAAATGTTTTTCTCGTTCTCCTGTAAAACTGATTTTTTGACATACGAGGTTGCTGTTCAACGCTATCGATATCCCTCCGCACATGAAGTAAAGGATGATAAGTTATTCATTTTGTTACTTGGTGACATATTAATTGAATTAGCCATAACTTCTATTTCAGGTTGAATGTCACCCATACTTAAATCAGAGTAAATTGATCAATTTCTGCAAGGAAAGGGAGATAGTTATAATGGCTTATGCTCCATTCGGAAGGCCGGGTAGTAAAGTTTTCTATATCAGACACGATACACCTCTGCTGTTTGAAGATCCGAAGTTACAAGGAATTGCTTCCAAACATGGAAAGACAGTGGCACAAGTCATTTTACGTTATCTGGTAAGTGATTAAGTTTCTGTGAACTACAGTGAGTAGCTTATATGGAGCCATAAAATCATAGATATGCCAAGAACGAGGTAAAAATTTGTATATAAATAAATTAAGATAGGCTTCTTCATCATGTGGGAAGCAAACCTCCTGAGGGTCAAGGGTTTTACCAGGATCTCTGAAAACGGAAACAGTTTTATAAAACGGTATTCCTGAAATAGTCCCCAATTCATGGTGCACTTCCTTCTTTGATAAGTCACAAAATATTGCGTGAGCACACAATGATTGATGTGGAACAAGTATCAAAATTAATAGTTAAAAAGTTATAATAACCAAGAATATTTATATTGGTTTGCTTTTACGCTTGACACATAGGCAAAGTTTATGAGCAGCTCTGTATGAGTGAGTGAGAATTAGTATCTGAGTTAATGATTGGGTGACTGAGAGAGTTAATAAGTTAATGGATGACTAGTTAATTTCTTAATTATTGAATGAACGAATATTTGAGCGAACGGAAAAGCCAAAGTATTAACCAGTGAATGGTTCTTTTACTTTCAGATTCAACACGGAGTTCTACCAATCCCAAAATCGTCAAATATAAATCGACTACAACAAAACATAGATGTATTCGACTTCGAACTTAGTCTTGATGAGGTTGCTACTATAGACTCCCTGGACATCAATAGTAGGATATTTACATACCCAGTGTATGTATCAAGACTCTATCTTACAGTAACGTATTACATATAATCCCTAATCACATATGTATATGATTGGTCATTCTCATGTTACCAAATGACAACATAAAATGAAGAGTCCACTGCAAGAATGATGGATGTCATTTGGAATACATTTTGCAGGAGAAGCGATTGAAAGTTTGAAATGCTTAGCGCTCAAAGCTTAACTGCGATTTTCCGATCATTACTGGACAATGACTGTCAGTGTTAATGCCTGTATGTACATTCTATATGTCTTAAGCTATGCATTGTCAATCTTGGTTCATTTTCGACAAAAAAGTGACATCCATCATTCTTGCAGTGGACTCTTCAAATGAGAACAACCACTACAGCCTCCACCGTCGAAAAGGCACGTTTGGTAACGACTGCTAGATGTAAGTACAGTTGCTCCATGTAATTTCATAAGGGTTATACATGACTTCTTTTGCAGTCGCTAGATGGCAGCATAGTGAAATTGACAAATCATAATAAATATTGAAAATAATATGTAAAGAAATTATCGAAACAAGGAATTTTCAACAATTACATCAAGTCACAGCATTATTATAGAAATAATCATTATCTTTTTTTCCTTTGTTTATTCACCAAAGTAAGAATTTCTTCTCCCAAGAAGTCAAAATTCTTTTTTTACCCGAACAAATTTTGTGATTGAATCTTGTATTCCTAATCAGTTGCAATATTCCTCCATGTTGATATTATGAATTGAAAATTCCGTGCATTATAATACCTACGAGTACTGTTATTTCGCAGTTTCTTTAGTTCTCACTAGACGGACTAAAGAACTGAATTATTGATGAAGGAGGAGAGGAAGGTGGAGGGGAGGAGGTAGTGGTCAAGGTGGCGGTGACGTTGATGGTGATAACGTTACAAATATGGCACTTGAGGAGTTAACGTTCAAAAACACATTTGTCCACTCGGAAAGGAAAATGAGTTATCTATGTAAATATGAATTAAATGGGATTCGCAATATCAGGAATAGCATTCGTGATAACAACTCCGTTATTCTCACCACACTAGAGCGGAGAAAATATGTTATTTCTCTCATAACTCGTCATGTCCTGTACTTCCTGGTTTTCAGATGTTGTTAGTCCAATTTCAATCACAACAGACCGGCTTCATGCAATTCAATGAAGATTGCTACCATGACTTATTTACCAGCGGATGAGTTGTGAAACTATAAAGAAAAGAATGTATTATTCTCGATCCTCAGACACACAGGGAAATCTACAAGAAAGTTGGAGAGGTGAAAATCAATGGAGATGATTGGAAATTGTATGATAGTAAGGGGCATACATCGGAGAAATGAAAATAATATTTATTAAGAAGGACAAATCAAGAGGCCATAGAATGGTCAGGATAATAATGGAGCTTTATTACAGAAAGCATGACTCATCCAAACTGTGAAGAAATATAATGAAACGAGGTTGTTCCTTCGAAGAAAGAAAACTATAAGAGTTGCCTGTCCAGCAGCTTATTTCAAAGAAAAAGGAGAAGAAAAATGATGTACTGAAGTTTCTGCCAAGTTTTGCAGGAGAAAATTGGCAAGAAAATAAAGCAATATGTTTGGAATAGTACAAACCAGTATTGATTGCTACTGGAGATGACAATGCAAAGGAAAATGATCATAGGGATTGTGATTGTGAGGAGGATGGTATTGGTGGACTCAATATGTATTATTATTATTATTATTATTATTATTATTATTATTATTATTATTATTATTATTTGATAAAAAGGAAGGAATATTTAAATTGCAAATGATGATATTCCTTTCAGGTGATTTTGCACACATGAATATTATGTTATAACCTGTTTTAATTATTAATAGTGTTGTATTTGTCAAATATTATTTTCTTGAAAACTTTGTGAATCACTATGTGTAGCGTATTGACATGTGCTGTTTCTGCAATCCCCGATTCATTTTCACTTGTAGAACATTAAGTATTGGAAGGAAATTTTTGAGTTTAAGATCACTGTTCACTGATTGTGAGGCTTAAGGTACCGGTACTGGTAAGATAAAATCCTTCATGACATAAGTTGTTTAAATGTCAAAGTTTTTTCTCCATTTCATCTTTCATGGACAACCTTATTTTTTAACGCAAGCCCCTCACGTATAATCATTAAGAAATCTATTTCGGACATGTACAGATCTACAATGGAATGTAGAAATTCACTGAATTTCAACTAATCGCTTATGATTGGCGATTTTATTGCTTCCTAGGCTATGTAAAAACAATGGAAATTGTAACTCGCCTAACAAGTTACTGAGGAACACATAATCTAATTATGAGTTGCCACATTCTTGTACTTTTTCCTAAGCGCTTAAAAGTGTCTATGATATTACAAATTATAAGAAAGGAGACCATCATGAATTAAGCAATTACAGCCAATAACGATACTTTAAATTGTTTCTAAACTACTTGACAACTGCTTTACAAGCGAATTGTTACTTTTTTCCAGCTAAGTAATAATTTATCGAATTATCAACATGGTTTCATTAAGGGTAAATCTACGGAGTCGGCTTGCGTTGAGTATGTTAATTTTTTATTAAGATGTCCTTTGACTCTACTGATCATGCCTTCCTTAACTAAAAATTAAATAATTTAGGAATTAGAGGATCGGTTGCTGACTTAATATCTCTTGTCAAAAATCGTACTCTATTTGTTAAAATAAATGATAAAGTTTCCTCTAAATGCATAGGCCTACTGAATATTGGTTGCTCCAGGGATCTGTTCTTGGCCCCTTGCTATTTTTTATTTTTGTTAATGACTCAGAGCACTACATTGACTTTAATTACTTAGTAATGTATGCTGATGATGTTTCCTTAGCTATATCAGACAACTGTCTTGATACTTAAAATACCAAAGGCATAAAGATCATGGAAGCTTTTAAAAACTGATATGACGTTTACAGTCTTATAATTAATTTTGACAATACAGATTATTTCGAAAGTATATATATGATTTCATGTGTTAATTAACTATGTTATTTTTACTAGTTTCGGCCTGGGGTCAACAAGATAACCTAGTTAATTAACAAAGTAATCTAGTTAATTAACACGTGAAAGCATATAATACTAGGGAGGATCGGAAAATAACGCACAACAATTTCTTTACAGTATACTAGTTTGGTTACAATGTTCAAAGTTGGCAGATAGTTTGAATCTTACGCTACAGACAGCAATGGCTCAATTAGGTGTCACCCTGGCGGAACGAGCGGTAACTACTGAGTAAAGCTGAAACGTATGCTAGCATCGTCCACTTGTGAAGAGCAGTGAGGTGCAGTCCGTTTTTTTTTCTGAGCAAAACATAAAAGTCCGAGTGAAATCCACAGAGAAGTGTTGGAGGTGTATGGTGCTGATTGTCTGGACCGTAGCAACATCTCCAGGTGGTAGAAGTTCTTCGAAGAGGACCGAGTAAATATTACCGACGAAACACGTTCCGGCCGACCAGTGACCGCTGCAACTCCACCCAATGTCAGAGGCATTGAGGCGGCAGTCACTCACCCTACAGTCCAGATCTCGCGCCGTCTGAGTTTCAACTCTTCGGACCAATGAAAAAATTCCAAGGAGGCCAACGCTTTGGTTCGGATGAAGAAGTGAAATCAGTCTTGCGCAGGTGGTTATACGCCCAGAAAACGGAGTTTTATGAACGAGGTGTACTAAATCTGGTGTCACGATGAGGAAATGTGTCGAGAGACTTGGTTCCTGTGTTGAAAAATAGGTAAAACCTGTAGCTTTTTTTCTGCATTATTTCGTTTTGCTTACCTATTAAATACGTTTCCACAAAAAGTTGTTGTGCATTACTTTTCGATCCTCCCTCGTATATACTTTATATTCCGAAGTGATATTAGTGTTAAAAGTGTGCAATCAAGATGCATAATCACAGATTTTTTTTACAAAATTGGTGTGTGTTTTTTCTAATTCTCAGTTAACAACTGTATCTACCTATAATTTCTTGAACTTAATTCTCTATGATAATCTCTGTTGGAATCCTCATCTTCACTATGCCTCTAAACAAAATTTGTTATGCTACGAGATGTTTAAAACACATTTTTGGTCGTACAAACTTGTTAAAAACATAATTTGCATGTGTTCAATCTGTCTTATCTTATAATATAATACTCTGGGGCAATGCAATTTCTATCCAGTGTGCTTTATCATCCAGAAACGGATTTTTAGAATTATTTTAATTTAAAACCAAGGGAATTTCTTAGAGATATTTTTAGAAATTTTAAAGTTTTACCATTACTTCTTTACCTTTTTATAAATCAGCTCTTCTTTTTACGAAAACAATAGCGAAATGTTTAAATTATATATATATATATATATATATATATATATATATATATATATATATATATATGTCCTATCTATTACACATGGAAAAGAAATGAAATATTTATTGAAAACTATAGGACATCTTATTATTCAAAGTCAAAGTTGTTTCTGTCAGTTATATTTTAAATATATTACCACCTATTATATTACAAGTTTTTAATACGAAGATGTTCAAGATGGTGCTAAAGGACTATTTGTTTTCAAAATGTTTTTACTTACAGTACTTCATGAATTATATTGATTGTTGTGACCATCTGTACATTTTATGGTAGTTGGCAAAAGTAAAATGTATGTTACGACACGACACGATTCGATACGATAATACTATACCATACGAGATATATGTGATATGATGTGATATGGTATGATATATGATATGATATGATATGATATGATATGATATGATATGATATGATATGATATGATATGATATGATATATGATATGATATGATATGATATGATATGATATGATATGATATGATATGATATGATATGATATGATATGATATGATACGATATTATATATGATATATGATATGATGTTTTATTATTTTCTACTTATGTACTAATTTATTTTCTTATTTATGTATTTACGTATAATTTATTTATGTATTTTATTTAGTTATTTCTTTCATATTTATCTAGTTACTTATTTTTTATTTCATGTAGTATTTATTTTTGTTTATGTATTTATTTACTTACGTAGTTTATATTTATTTGTTTATTTATTCATTCAAGTATTTATTTATTTGAACTATCCGTCAAATTGTCTTATTAAATAAAAAATGAGGTTTCAATTTCCTTTGAAAAAAGTTTTGTGATATTACCAATGATGTTAATGGCAATGACACTGGTATTCTTGACCTCGATATGCTGAAAATTTATGTATCACTGTACAGCACAGATATAGACTATTTAAGAAAAGCAACCATTAAAAATACTTTGTACTCTCAGTAGCATCTCTTTATTCTATTTCAGTTTCATGGACTCTAAGGATTACCCATTCTATATAGAATTCTGAAGACAGACAAACTTCAAGACGAAGTTCGTTACTACGTTGTATTACAGGGAGCTGAATGGTGTGATAACTTGTGACAATTTTGAATATACTAAGTACAATAAAAATTACAACATAATTTCAACATTGTATTTTCCTCGTTTGTAAACAGCATATAATAGTAACAGTAATTTGTGGCGCATTAGTCCATAATTGTTCAATTTTTCCATGAATACGATATATGTAATACAGCCCATTATACCTTTGCGGGCATAAAAAAGCTTTTTAGTACATGCTTTCTAAAATAGTTGCTTTTCGGACTGTCATCAGTCCGAAAAATTGAACTTTAGCAGCCTAGACCGCTAAAGTCGTCATGGCAATCTTTAATATGCCAACATTGTTTCATTATGTTTAACAGACGGTGGTGACAATATGACAAT
The DNA here is from genome assembly GCF_040183065.1 of Periplaneta americana. Taxonomy (NCBI): domain Eukaryota; kingdom Metazoa; phylum Arthropoda; class Insecta; order Blattodea; family Blattidae; genus Periplaneta; species Periplaneta americana. The sequence goes on from NC_091117.1 coordinate 84,578,510, forward strand.
TGACTAACTATGCATTTTATATTTTGTATTTGTATTTAGGCCTATATTTTCACTTTATTTCAGTTCATACAATTTAAGGAGCTTTTACTAAAAAACTACTGTATGCATCACGTATGCAAAACCTTTAACGAACTCACCCCGTGCATACGCAAAGCCCTACTTTGTGTACTTGATACATAAATAGCTATAATAGGCTTAAGTCCAAAAAAATATATCGTTTGATTACTTATACTATTATATCTTATAACAATTCCAACAACTGACAAATGCACATTTACCTATTTTGTTTACTCAAATACCGCATATCATGGCATTTACATAATTTCCAAAATAACAAAACATTGTTTATTAAATTCAGAGACTTAACAACAAATACATAATAGCATCATGCATGGCCTCCCTCAACGAATAATTTTTATTCTACGTATACTTTTTTTCTAGTATACACAATCTCTAGAAACCAAAACAAGACACGCTAAACAAGACATACAAACACAAAGCTAATTTCTGACTTAAAACTCTTATCAAAATATCTTAGTTTATTCAATTATGGACTAGTACGCCACAAAATAACATATGAAACTTCGGCGAAATTTCATGTTCAAACCTCGGGCCAGAGGCCTTCGGCAGCAATCCTGTAGTGCTCGCTCTAAAGATCTTCATTTAGCCCTTGATATACACTGCTAAAAAGTCTAAGGGACAAGTACATTATTTGCTTCAGTTTATTATTCATAGCAGTGAAATGGAACCTTATCCTGTCGTGCTGTTGTTTTCCTTCCTTGCCCTTGATGACGTTCCTTAACCTCACCTACGACTTGATAACATGGCCATAATCGGTTAATAACACTCCGTGATGTGTTCAACACTCGAGAAACACGAGCCTGGCTTTGACCACCTTTTATCATTCCAACATCTCTGAGAAGTTGTCAAATGACGAAGTTCCATGGTTAAATAAAATGACTTCGTATGATTTCAGTAAGAAAACAAGAAGATATCTTAAAAATGTTACATTTAAGAATGAAGCATAAAGACATTCAACAGTAATAATATCTATAAAAATCTATAAAGTGGAAGGTAACCTTTTACATTCCTCCTGGGATATGATATCTCTAATTATGACAAACATGAAAGTCTAGTAATATATTTTTTTTCCAAAAGGGCGGTTTTCGAAAAAAATGGTCTTTTGTAGCTTGAAATTATGATTAAGTTTTTCATGAAACTGCTCAAAATTGGATTTTTATCTCATGTAGGATGATAGAGTAAGCTATGTATAGCCATGTTACAGTGGTATTTGCATGGAAAATAACACAGATTTCGAATAAATCGCGTTAATAGTCGTGTACACATTGCATGGAAACAGAGCTGTGACACTCTGGCAACACTGTTTCTTACGTGCGCAAATCATGTGGCCGAACTAGGTCTACGGAGCAGACGATACGCTTACATTCACTTCGTCATTAGTTGCAGGCTACGTGCAGTTCGAAGCAGTTGAAACAAAACGAGATGCCACAGTTTTCTAATCGTGAGTATCTGGGCGTGTTATTAATTTATGGTGAAACTGATCACAATGCCGCTGCAGCTGCTCGCTTATACCGTGATAGATAACTGGATCAGGAGTGTGAAAGTTGTAGACACGCAACTGGTGGACACTTTGAACAATACCTTTAAAATACACTGTAGAGAATAGTGTACAAAATTTAACAGTGTTCCACACATTAATGTATATCATTTTCATTTAGTTTCAAAATTGTTTATTTCTTCCAAACATTGTATTGTAATTGAGTTGGAGTGACGTCAACTGTGTAATCTTCAATGTAAAATAATATTATATTAAAAGTATTAATTTTTGTTTTATGCATAATTTTTCATTCTACTGTATTTTTTATGAAACTGCCTTAAAATGTAACGGAAACTACGTGTTCGTTCGTACTAAATTTAGTGCTGAAACGATATAATAACGAATTTTTAATCATAGATAACGAACAACATAGTTCATGGGATTAACATGTTAGGATTACATAAATTTTGATTTGACTGCATTCTCAACAGATGTTTTTGTTTACAAAACGGTATGCGTGTACATCCTCTCTTTTTTTTTTTTTTTAAATTTTGACCGGCCATAGGCCGTTTTCCAAAGTTATCTATTTTTGTTTTCTGTTTGTTTTGCCTTTGGTTCCTTTGTTTTTTTTTTTTTACTTATACTAATACAATCACAACACCCATGCCCGAGGCGGGACTCGAACCCACAACCCTTCGGACCAAGCGATAGGGACATGCCGTGCCCCTACCGCTTGAGCCATCCGGGCCGGCAAGACTCTCAAAACCCCTGCGAAGTAGATGATTGGAGTGGCATTCAGTATGCTGGGATGCAATGATCTCGCGAAGTAAACACTGCTACTGTCTACAACGTTACAACATTGCAGCATTCATCTTCTCGAAATATTACAAAAATATAGATCGTATGAAACAATATTATTTGACAAAACGTTCCCAAATGACATGATCTGTTATGTGTGTGAAGGATTGTAAAAGGTTACCTTCCATTCTGTATAAAATAACAATTAATTGTTCAAAATGTCATGGCAATGTAGAAGAGTAAGTATTTTACTGATGTCATAATCAGATATGTAGCATAAAATACACAAGAAATGCGGTACAAGTTCTAATTGTGCCTTAGACTTTTTTGAGTACTGTAATATAAAATAAATTACATATTTTTAATTTTTAACTTCGGTTGCACATAGGTACTTTATTGCATTATGGATATAAGTATTATTTGAAATATTAAAACAAAAGAAAATCTGTATCATTTATCCATGGGATTATAGAGTAAATCTGCTATACCTAGGAATAGGCCTACGGCTTTTTAATGAGGGAAAATATTACTGTCCCGACTACATTGTAATAATAATAATAATAATAATAATAATAATAATAATAATAATGTTGTTTATGAAATGTTTGATTTTCGGTTAAAATTTTTTGTAAATTTAATTCATTTTTAATCCTGCTGATTAATGCATGATTGTTTGGTAGTCTGATATTTCCTTCACTTCAAACTCACTGCAATTTATTTTGAACAATGAAGGATATTGGGTTCGTGGAAGTACTTCCTGTTTCCTTCATAGACTCTTTCGCCTCGATTCTTCCCCAATCAGCAGTATGGCTGGAATGATCTGAAGGTCTTTATATGATTCTTATTAAAAATGAACAACGATCGAGAAAACGAGACTAACAGCGTCCACAAAGCCGAAAACCCGCACGACAGTGTTGTATTTCATCGCGTCCTTGACGTAAAGACTGGTTGTGAGTCTTCCGAGACTCGATATTGATCATCTCCCGAAGTCCCGAAGTCAGCATTTGTTTATACCTGACTGAACTTTTATCTACTTTAGCAACTGTTATATAGGCCTATGTATAAACAATCAAGTAGCCTATTTGAAACATCTCTACCTTTCAGTGTGTAATAATCCGTACCCCAGTCTTTATTTAATTACTAGGTCCTTATTAAAAGGCTAGGCATTTTCTTTTCTTATGTTTAAGATCAAGTGTGCAATCTCAAGTAAAAAGATATTAATGTCATATTTTATGTTTCTTAGAAATGCAAGTTTATTTGAGAATTGTTTCTTTTTTTTTTATTTATATAATCATAGGTAATATCATATAATACAACCAGAACATTTTGATAACTAAGATACTGTTCTGTTTTGTCTTTTTGTCTCATTTAAACATATTTTATGTTACTTATTTCAATAATATATATTATTCAAAGTTACGAAATCTTTCCACGCCGACCAAATGCTATTTCGAGAATGACGAGCGAGACTCGAAGCGCACGAGAATGACGAGCCGAGACTCGAGAGACAAATGCAATGAACACAGCATGCGAGAGCGATAGTTAGTTTTGTTCATCTCTAATTCATATGTTCTAAAATATAATTTCCTATACATATTTTTGCTCTTAAAGGAATAGCCTCATCAAATGCAATATCTTTATAGACACTTCTAATCCATATTCGTTTGATGAACTACATACTGCAATATGTATTCTGCATCAGCTATTCCCATCTGATCATAAACAACTAATACAGTCTCAATAGTGCTGTTATTAATTCTAAAAGTATATTTTATGGGGTTATTACAGTTTACAGCAGTAAAATTTTTGGAAATATTCAACATTTTTCCTCCTTTACTGTATCTTGTATAATAATGAAAATTAGATGTATAAAACACTGTCCTTCTGCTATATGTAAAAAATATTTTTACGATTTAAAAAAATTATTCATACTTTTTTCTTACAAATTCGAAATGGTGGCAGTTCACTGTGCAGTGATGAAGCGTTTCCCTCATAATTCATAAACTTGTTAACTTTTTCATGTTCTCTCTCTTTTATTTTATTACTGAAACTCATGTTTACAATATCATGCTCTTTCAAGTGCATTTCTTAATAAATAATATATATTTTTTATTTTGTGTTAGAAGAAAGTACTGATACTTGACCATTTTTAAATGAATTTATTTTTTATCAGGCAATCTATCAAAGTTAGAGAAGTGATCTTGCACCATATTGTAGATATAACATGCACAAATGCTTCATCACTGCAAAGTGAAATTAATTTTGATAAAAAATGTAATTTTTTTTTAAATCGTAAAAATATTTTTTCATATAGCAGGACAGTGTTTTACACATACTAATTTTCATTATTGTACAAGATACAGTAATGGAGGACACAATGTTGAATATTTCCAAACTTTTGCTGCTATAAGCTGTACCTAACCCTTTAATCTTTCTTCCATTGTTTTACAATTTCGTCAATAAAATAAAATAAAGTGCGAACGAAAAATGATACCCTTGTTTAACATCACAATTAATCTCTTTAGTTTCATATTTAGTTTTGTTCACCTCTAACGCAATTTTATTGTAGATATATAGACTCTAAATTGTTTCAACAAAACGTTGAGGAATGCCATTTCTTAACATAATACTTCATAATTTATTTCCATTAACCATATCGAAAGCTTTTTTATAATCAACAAGCATATATATTGCGACGTTTTGTTCAGTGATCTCAGGATTGATTCCGCTCAGAAACTACAGCGTGTTCATAACGCGTGCGTCCGCTTCATTTGTAATGTTCGATACTATGATCATATCTCACCTTCTTTCAAGAAGTTATCATGGCTTAGGTTACATGAGAGGAGAAATCTGCACTCACTTTCTCTCTTATATCGAATTATGCACACTTCATCCCCCTATTATTTATTCACTCGTTTTCATACTCTCTCTCGCTATCATAATATTAATACTCAATCACAACGCGATAACACGCTATAAATTCCACTTCACACATCATCTCTGTATTCCCCATCTTTCACTGTTGCTACCTCTCGTCACTGGAACTCGATGCCGCCTGAAGTCAAGGGCTGCCGAATATTGAAATCTTTCAAATCCAAGTTAGAAAATTATCTTATGACGAGTTGCCAAACTAACTTACTATTATGACAAGTGTTGTATTGCATGTTTCCACGTATTCACATTTTTTTATGTTCTAGTGATATTTAACTTATCTTTGTTTTCATATTTTCCGATAATGGTATATCTATAATGTGATAAGTTGAGTTATATGTGTATAATCATAATTTTCCTTACTGTGTGTACTTAAAAATATTGTATTCATTGTATGCTTTGTACTGCACTATTTTAATACTACTACTGCTATTATTATTATTATTATTATTATTATTATTATTATTATTATTATTATTATTATTATTATTATTATTATTATTATCAATAATTGTCTTATTTTTTTATACTTTGTATGTCTCATTTATTTTGACCTGCTGTTTACATTTTATTATGCTAAGACTACTGAGCGTATCACATTGAAAAGTATACATATTCTACATTGTACTCAAGCCCAACAGCATGGTTTCCATGCTGTCTATAAAGCGTACCCTAGTACTTTGTCCTTCACTAGTCCAAAGTTTTATCAGTACAAAACTTGTAAATTACTTACAATATCGACCATACAAAAACAGGTAGTTCAACTGTTAAAACTGTCATACTTTGCGGTTATATAAATAGACGGTACTGATAAATACAGACGATTTTTAAGTTCCTCGAAGCTGAAACCAGCAGTTTGTTCTTCATTGTGTTTGTGTGTGTACTAAAATGTCGAAGACAGTGGTGCCTACTATAAGACTGAATAACAATACACTGATGCCCGTACTAGGACTGGGAACATCTCAAGTAAGTATTCGTTAAGTAAAGTATAACATTCTCGCAAACAATGAAAAATGTTTATGTAACATGGTGGCTCACGGCGGAGGGCACTGTAAAGCCTTGGTTTTTCTGAACCGACGCATGCGACGTGCGAGATGCTAGGCCCGCCTCGCACAAATCCGGATTACAGAGAGATAGTGAGTGGTTTCTATAGCTGCGAGATGCGAGGTCTGCGCACCTCGCAACTAAAGAAACCACTATCTCTCGTGTAGTCCGGATTTGTGGGACAGGAGCCTCGCACCTCGCATCTCGCATGCGTCGGTTCAGAAAAACCAAGGATTTACCGATTCCGAATCCTCTTGCCCTGTTTGTATCATACAGGGTGGAAGTGAAATAACCCTGCGGGTTTTCAGAGCGAATAGCTTATGTTGTATGCAAAAAAGATGTATAGCCTAATACTGTACTATATTAGTGGAAATTTCATAGCTTTCTCAGAAATGCTTTTTTTTTCTAAATGTTTAACACCCTATTATTCGGTAAATATTGTGAGTAAGATCATGATTTTTGTCAACATCGATAGAAACTCTAACAAAGAATCATTTGTCTCTGTGGCGTATTTCAATAGCGTGGGCGGTATTCTTGTAAATTTAATTTAGAAACCACTAATTTCAAGCCATTGAATGATGTGAACAGATTGGAACGTTGTAGTCAGAGAGAGAGAGATGAAAGTTGGGGAGACAGACCTGAGTTCTTTGGCCTATTACATCTGTATTACGAAAAGAAAGAGCAGTGTGTTAGCGTCGATGTTATCAGACTGTTAAATCTTCCAACTTAATCTTTTAATTAACAGTGCATTTAATGACAAAACGTAATGTAGGTTTTCTATTCATTTAAGTGTACCCTATCGTTACTTTCAATCTGCACGTTATGTCACTTACGCCCTGTATTTCTCATCTGATAGAGCAAGCTGTGTGTGTGTGTGTGTGTGTGTGTGTGTGTGTGTGTGTGTGTGTGTGTGTGTGTGTGTGTGTGTGTGTGTGTGTAGGCTTATCCTGCTCAATAAGCGTCTGCAATGACATCATCTTTTATATCATAAATCTAAGAAAGGTCTTCATGAACGAATTAACTATACCGAAAAAAAAGTATTTCGTAAATATTAAGAAATACAAGTTAATTATTTTATTTAGGCACTTGAATTTTTATAAATATTTTAGGTATTTGTAACATTTATTTGTTTTAAGAATTAAACACACATACCCCTCTCTTTTAGTTGTGTCTTACATTCAGACTAACATTAATAATTCATTCATTCATAGTGTTCTGCCCAAGGGCAGGTCTTTCACTGCAAACCCAGTATTCTCCAGTCTTTCCTATTTTCTGCCTTTCTCTTTGTCTCCGTATATGATCCATATACCTTAATGTCGTCTATTATCTGATATATTCTTCTGCTCGAATTCTTCTCCCGTTCACCATTCCTTCTAGTGTATCCTTCAGAAGGCAGTTAATTCCTTTTCCTCTTTCTCATCAGTTTCAATATCATTCTTTCTCCATCCAATCTTTCCAACACAGTTTCGTTTGTTATTCTGTCTGTTCATTTCACACGCTCCATCCTTCTCCATATCCACATTTCAAATGCTTCTATTAGCTTCTCTTCACTTCGTCGCAATGTCCATGTTTATGCCCCATACAATTCTACACTCCACACAAAGCACTTCACTAATATCTTCCTTACTTCTTTTTCCAGAGGGCCGCAGAAGATGCTCCTTTTTCTATCAAAAGCTTCCTTGGCCATTGCTATCCTCCTTTTGACTTCTTGGTAGCAGCTCATATTACTGCTTACAGTACACCCCAAGTATTTGAAGCTGTTCACTTGCTCTACTCCCTCATTTAGAATTCGCAAGTTTACCTTCTTTACTTTACTTCCTATAACCATGGTCTTCGTCTTGTTGGCATTTATCTTCATTCCATAATGCTCACAGCTGTCATTTAGCTCCAATAGCATGTGTAAAGGGGGTTAAGTCAAATTGCAAGGTTTGTAAACTTCTCTCCTTTGGTACTGAACAAAACCCCTTTGTCACAAAATACGGAGCACTGTAACTGCATCATAGATGGAAGAATGACCTAACCCCTTTAACATAAGAGAAAAGTAATTGTGGATAGTTCAAATCTGTGCTTATTCCAGTGTAGCCAAAACAACTTAACCCCCTTTACACGAGCACCCGCGATATCTCCTAGTACCATCTCCTCTTCTGCTAACAACGCCATATCATCAGCAAACCTTATACACTTTATACTTCTTCCTCCTACTATCACTCCTCCCATGTTCTGAAAACAGTTCTTCACTAAATCCTCCAAGTAGATTTGAACAGGTAGTTGATAAAGGGCATCCTTGTCGTACTCATCTCCCAATTTCACTTCCTTCAGACATTTCTTCTCCTATCCTGACCTTCACTAGTTTCATATAAAGGTTAATGAACAGCCTCCTCTCTTTCCAATCTACGCCAATTTTCTTTAGGCTCCCCATCAGTTTATTCCAATCCACTCTATCAATAATTAAGATATTGAAACATTCAAACTGTAAACATGACAGAAATATTAGTGAACACATTTGTTGAAACTGAGAACTGTACTGCAGAACCGTTTACAAAGCGTCTATTCCTAAATGTTTGAAAAAATAATGGGACTAAACATTATCATATAAAATAATTATTTCTGGGAAATCTAAGTGTAAAGTAACAAAATGGTATATGACTTTTCCATTAATAATTTGACAAGGATTTGCTCCATCCAACAGACATGGACATAAGGGAGGGGAAGTATAGACGATGGACTTCATTCCTTCCACAGTATTTCAGACATAGCTACTGTAACTATAGCAACGGGTAATAACATGAACTTAACTTCTCTTAAGAGTTAGGGCTGTATGGAATAATAATAATAATAATAATAATAATAATAATAATAATAATAATAATAATAATAATAATAATAATAATGGTTTATTTTAACTGGCAGAGTTAAGGTCATTCGGCCTTCTCTTCCACTCAACCAGTATGAGAGAAAATTACTACAATGCTATGAATATAACATAATTAATACAATACAATGCAATACAATTCAAAGCAATACAATATTACAATACAAGACAATATAATACAATACAATGACAATTCTTTTCATCTTCACAACACCAATAAAATAATTATGTAATAATAATAATAATAATAATAATAATAATAATAATAATAATAGTAATGATAATCATACCTAAATTAAATTAAATTATTAAACTCGATCACAATTATAACTTCAATTTCACTGCGCCCGTAAGAAGTCGTTTAGCCTTTTCTTGAAAGTGGTTATTGTCTGGCAGCCCCTAATCTTCTGAGGTAGAGAATTCCATTCACTGGGGACTGAGACAGTAAAAGAGGATGAATAGTGGGATGTTCTATGGGCAGGAATTGCTAGGATTTGGCTCTCCTGTGACCTGGTGTTTAGATTGTGATTGGAGGATAAGTAGTTAAACCGGGAACGAAGATAATTTGGAATAGAGGTGTGAAGAACTCGAAATAGAAGAGACAGCGAATGAAGTGTTCTACGGTTACTAAGTTTCAGCCAGGATAAAGATTTGAACGAGGATGTAATATGGTCAAATTTGTGAGCATTGTTGATGAATCTGACACACGTATTGTGCACACGCTGCAGCTTGTTCGAAAGGTCAGTTGTCAAGTCTGTAAGTATTACGTCGCAATAGTCAAACAGTGGTAGTACGAAGTTTTGCACTAAAATCTGTTTTAATTCTTGAGAGAGGAAGTTTCTGAATGGGTTAAGAGAATGCGTGGTATAGCACACTCTCTTGGATATTTCCTTTATTTGGCATTCCCAATTTAAATTTTCGTCCAAGAAAATGCCGAGGTTTCTGACGACGGAATGGTACAGAATAGTAGCATTATTTACTGTAATAATTGGGATATGTCTGTTGTTCATTGTGTTCAGTGGTCTCTTATGTCCAATTATTATAGCTTGTGACTTACTAGCATTTAGCCTAAGTCCGAACTTTTTCGCCCATTAAGAAACTTGATTCAAGTCATGATTAATTTTGCCAATAGTTGCATCAATTTCGTCTGGTCGGGAGTGTATGTAGAGTTGTAAGTCGTCTGCGTAAATGTGATACTTGCAGTAATGTAAGTTTCTAGTCACGTCATTAATATAAATGGAGTAAGCAGTGGTCAAAGCACGGTGCCTTGAGGTACTTCTACTTTCGTGTATCGCCAAGGGGAAAACCGATTTTGTACTGAGACACATTGTTGACGATCACGAAGATAAGAGTCTATCCAATTAATGCAGTTGTCAGACAAGTATAACGTTCTTAGTCTTGCATGTAGTAGGTCAAGATCAACTGAGTCGAATGCTTTACTGAAGTCTAGTAGAGTTAATATGGTCACTTCGCTTCTGTCCATTGGTTCTCGCATGTCTTCAGTCACTTTGAGTAGGGCAGTTGTACTGTGTCCTGTTCTGAAACCAGATTGGTGTTCGTTGATAAGTTTGTACACTTAGCGGCAAAAAGAATGGGCCGACTCTTGGTCGACAGAAATGCTAAGTTCTATCGCGCGGTTCACTCGTGTAAACGTAACCCACTGCAAGGCATTGCTGTGGTGTCTCTTCACTGAAAGTCATCCGTCTATAATGTAGTAAACCTTACGAGCAGTGTGTGGCCCAGTGGTAAGAAGTCTGACATCCGTACCAGAGGTTGTGAGTTCGCTTACCGGTACGGTAAAATTATTATTTTTTTTTTATTTTAACTTTTACTTAATTTATTAGTTTAAATGTGAAATGGCATTTGTTAACAAATTTCGTTATGCCTGCCTTGTAAAAATATTATTGCCCATCACCTGTGGGCTATTAATAGGTGAGACCTGGCCTGTATAAACAAAAATACTTGTTTGACATCCTAAAAAACCGGACGCATATCAAACACAAATAAATAATTAAATTAACAAAACCAAACAATTTTTTAATATATTAACAAAACAAGGCCTGTGGTGGGGACTAGAATCTCGTCCACAAACCACCTGCGTCAACAACTGCCCTCATTCTGCGCGGCATGGTGTCCACAAGATTATGGAACAGGTCTAAATTCTTGGCCATCTCCTCCCACACATCTAGAACTCTGTCCCATAATTCCTCAGGTGTCCGAACGGGTGGTTGTTCTGCCCAATTAGAGCGTAGGATCCTTTTGACTGCAGCCCACAAATTTTGAATCGAATTCATATCTGGTGATTTTGGAGGCCAGTCGACTGGGTCGACATCACGCCTCCTCGTAAACCATCTTTGAATCCAGTTGGCGGTGTGTATCGGATGATTATCCTGCTGGAAGAAAAGTGTTCCTTCTGGATATCGTTTTCGGGCGGAAGGGATCATTACATTTGCCAAAATGTGTTCGTAGACTTCTGCCGTAAACCGCCCGTGGATGCGTCCAGAAGTCCTGCCCCATCGTATGACATCCACCCCTAACACGCAACCCTCACGCAACCCAACTTGTTAATAATTCGTCTCACGAAGCGTTCATCGTATCGGTGGCCATTCATACAATAAACTAGGGCAGTACCATCGTTGCTATTGGAGACAATTACCTCGTCGGAGAAAATGACATTTCTCCAATCGAAGTCCTGTCGGAGAGTAGCATACGCAGAATGCTACTGGAGACAATTACCTGGTCGGAGAAAATGACATTTCTCCAATCGAAGTCCTGTCGGAGAGTAGCATACGCAGAATAACCTATGCGAACCAGGGCAATGAGTTATTGCTTCTGTGCCATCTTCAAGCGTAATGACGAGACAGAACGTTGTATTAACAGATAGCATTATTGCTTGAAAGAGAGAGGGAGGTTTATTTTTTATTAGAGTTTGGGCATATTCTAAGAGATCGCCACATAATTATACCTTTGCGAGACACATACGATGGCAAATTTGTAATAAAAAAAAGATTTGAGGGAGATTCGAACATTGAGCTACTACTATCAACTTGTTCAATAGACCAATATCGTAACAACTTACGCTATTGTGACAGTTAATGCTGGTTCGGCATAATACATGGTTTTCCTGTTCATATTCGCTCCGGTTGATTTTGTATTTATCAATTTTATTATTATTTCACTCTTCAAGGGCCCTGATGTATCTAGAATCAACACACCATTCGATTTTATTACATATTTTAGACTCTTAAATAAAATACAGCAAATTAAAATGGTTTAATTATGTGTTACCTCGTCAACTATGGCTTTGACGAGACGAGCATGCGCAATGTTATGTCTCTCGAACTTAGAAATTGTCGGAATGGGCCATTCTTTTTGCCGCTAAGTGTACATGTTTAAGTGGTCTGTCAGTTGTCGGTGTGCGATGTGTTCCAGTGCTTTGGAGAGAGCGGGGAGAATATTTATAGGCCTGTAGTTGTTTTGAGAGGTCGGAGTTTTCGTCTTGGGTATAGGTGTTACTAGTGCCATTTTCCAAATTTTAGGAAGGGTATTAGTTATGGGAGATGCATTAAATATATGGGTCACTGTCGGTACGTTCACGTCAATTATTTTATTTAACAGTGATATGCTGATACCGTCTATGCGTTGTGCGTTAGATTTCAGTCGTCTTAGTGATTTTCTGACGTCAATTTCAGTAATGTATGTAAAGTGAAATAACGTGTCTATTGTAGTCGAAGCATTAGATAGAATGTCTTCCTTTGTTTGGTCCTTTTATAGAGGTTACATTACATTACATTAAACATTTCAAATCAAGTCAAATACGTAATATAGGAATTCATATGGCCACATGGCTTAGCTCTTATTGTAAATAATCACCTGTAACCTCTAGATCGCATATACTGTTTGTCAGGACGAGTCTGTCTATATTAGGATGAATGCTATTACTACATAAACGTAAAGTGGTTACGAGATGATAGGCTGTTAGATGTGTACACGCAATATTTTTCATTAGATTCATTTTACAAAATAATTGTTACAGAAGTACGTAGATTTAAATATTGCCAAAATCTTAGGTGTGAAATTACGTAAGTTTGGAGACTCTTGTCATAAGGCAATAATTCGTACAATTCCATGCTGGTTTTATCTTACATTTGAAAAAGGATGTTGTTCTCTATGACTCGGCTGTGTTTGAAATGCTGTGTTAAATTGATCGGACTGCATTTACAACTAGTAGTAATTGTGGGTTGGCTTTTCTATTAACAAATTATTCTTCTAGATTCTTGAAAACTTTCTCGCTATTTCACCCTCCACAACAAATTAAATTAAAATGACAGATTTCTTTATCGAACGTAACAACTATTTTATTAATAAAACCATTTTTAACAATCCTATTTTCACTCTTACCTTTATGTTTGCAAAATCATTCTTATGTTCAAGATGGAAGAGCCGTGTGATGCTATAATGTTTTATATAAATCTCAACTGAACAATTGAGGCATTGAACTTAAACTTTATTCATAATAACAAAGTAGTCTTGTTCCCATGCTTCTTGGAAATTAAAAGGAAAAATATAATTTATTTTATTTTTGATTAGAACGCTATGGTACCGTGTTCAATCTCTGCTTACTATACGTATACGCTGACAGGTAAATATATTTTTAATTGGATATTTTACGAAGCTTTATCAACTCTTTTGGTTATCTAGAGCCTGAATGAGATGAAAGTGATAATGCGAACGAAATGATTGCGGAGTCCAGAGCCGAAAGTTACCCAGAAAGTATTTTTCTTAGAGTAGAATGAGAGAAAACGTCTGAAAAAACCTCAACCAGTAATTGCACAACCCTGGCGACACTCTGACCAGCCTGCAAAGATTAACTCCAGTTTTCCAATCCGCTGTAAGCTTCGAAAACAGGATTGAATGTTATTAATTTGTGAAGTCTAAAATCTCAGTATATTTACAGGCCAAACCAGACGAGATGCTGAAAATCGTCAAAGATGCCATTGATGTAGGTTATCGTAGTTTCGATACGTCTGTGGTATATGGCAATGACCACGAAGTTGGGCAAGCTATTAAAGAGAAAATCGCGGAAGGTGTCGTTAAGAGAGAAGAGCTATTCATCACGAACAAGGTAAATAGATATCAGTTTCAAGTTTAACCCTCCTGCTGCCAAGGGGGGTAATAGGATTACCCCACTGATTATTTTTGAGTATCGTTTACATTTTTTTTTAATATTTACTTTTCTAAATTCCTTGTATATGTCTGTTACATGTCTACAAACATCTTGAAATAAGAATAACATAAATAATTCGTCTAATTAACGAAAAAATTCGCTTTATTCATGTTTGATGATCTCGTTACCCCCTTGGTAGTTTGTGTTATGAAAATTCCAGAATATGACATTCAATCTGTAGGTTAATTTTCTTCATTTATGAGTCTGTCTGGTTCCAAATTATTTTCTTTCGTGTTATTCATGTCATCATTCATATTGTGATTTATATTATCATGACCGTTGGTTTCCAATTTTTTTATTCCAGCGTGTTATGGTTATTATAAAAGCGATTTTGATGGAAATAATTGATATTAGTGGACCATTTTTCCGAAATGACAGTGGTAGGTGATGTTCCAACATTTGAATTTCAACAAAAAACTAAATTTTGTTTTACTGAATTTATATTTTTATTTATTTATTTTTAGAAGTTATTATACATTTTTTACAATTTTATTTTGTTATAAACAAATCTTTTGAAGACGTCCATAGTTATATAAAATTTATCCCAATATTTCAATTTCAACAAATAACTGAAATGATTTCCAATTTATGTTATAATGCTGTGACGTTCATAGCTTATAGCTGTGTTGTCTACTATGTCAAAACTATAAGCTTTGAGGACTCTGTCTTGAAATGGAAGTGAGGTAAGTTTAAATTTACTGTGGGCTATACTGGTATGTTATCTCATAGTGTCAAGAGTAACATAACTAAAGTTTTTTTAATAATTTTGGTACACGTTTTCACCAATATGGAACGGGACTTTTGAACCACCCTGTATTTTTTTTAAATAGTACGATTATTTTACATTTTCTGGAGATCTACAATCAATAATACATAAATTGTTAAATATTCTAAATTCTTAACAAAGGTTTGTATATGATTTTATTTCGATGCTAGCGTTCACAGTGGTGGGCAGTGTCGAACACTTCAAGAGATTAGCTTACAGTATATCAGAGCTTGTTCTTCCTATTCAGTATGGAAATGTTTTTTCAATCCCTTCTGTAAAGCTTTGTCCTGAGTGATTCCCAAGCAAAGGGTGGTCGGGGTCCTCTGTGGTATCAAAGAGCGGTTTATAAGAGGCTGAGAAAATAATAATAATAATAATAATAATAATAATAGTAATAATAATAATAATAATTTAATTTAATACAGCCTAATATTGTTCGTTTACCTGTATAATTAAGAGCTTCCTTTGCCATTGATATCTCCCTTTGAGCTTCTTGGCAGTAGCTCATGCTACTAGACTACTTACAGCACACTCCAAATATTTGAAGCTGTCCACTTGTTCGACTGCCTCACGGTATCCATATTTTGTTTTAATATTTTTCTTCCGGTAACCACGGTTTTCGTCTTCTTTTTTAAGTTGGTTATTTAAAGACGCTATATCAACTACTAGGTAATTTAACATCGATAGGATTCGTGATAGTGATATGGTAGAGGTTGAAAGGGTTGAAGATTTGCCATATATTACCTGACTTTCGCCTTACGTTTGGGGAAAACCTCGAAAAAACCCAACCAGGTAAACAGTCCAAGCGGGAACTCGAACCCACGCCCGAACCCAACTTCAAATCGGAGAAAAACGCCCTAGCCAACTGAGATACGCCGGTGGCTGTCTTCGTCTTGCTGGCATTTATCTTCAGTCCAGACTGCTCATAGCTGTCATTTAGTTCCAGTAGCATATTCTTAAATATCATTTCCTCTTCTGCTAACAACGCCATATCATCAGCAAATCTTATGCAATTTATTATTCTTTTTCCTACTAACACACCTACCATGTTCTGAAAACTGCCACCTATCGGCTGATGCAATAACGAAAGCAATGGTGCTGCCCTATAATCAACTTTAGGAACTTCATCTTATTCAACAGTATTACACATTTTCACAGTCTGAAAGTTGAATATAAAAGTTTCACATCGAAATTTGTTCGTCTTATTACATGTATTCGTTAATTCAGAACCCGCAACATTAAAACACGGTCAATATTTTAGCTAAATCTTGACTTTTACATCGTCGTCAGTAACTACTGAGCTTCCCTACTTGTTCCAATTTCTCTGCTCCTCACTCCAACTCTCAGAATTTAAGATCTGTGGCATTTAACAGTAATATAACTTTCGAAACAGACGCAAATACGGACTTCCAGTAAACCTAACAAGAGTATATTGCGATACAAGCGTGGTAAGTGCATTAGGCCTATAACAGAATCGAGGAAAAGTTAGAGAATACAAGACGAAGTCGAGTCTTCTCTATTTCCGAGATTCTCTTATGCACTTAACTCATGTATTGCATACTATTTTTGGTCGATCTTAATAAAACTAAATTATTATTAATCATTTTTAATTTAAATAAGCAGTTTGTTTTTGGACGCTAACGTTTTCATGTGTGATTGCCGTTTGTTATTTCTTGATAGATATCATTCATTTGTTATTATTAGTATTTGTCCATAGGTGTTATTCATTTGTTATTATTCGGCGTTGATTGCGAAAATGATGTAATAAAATAAATTATAGAAAGTTTAGTTTCGTCCTCAAAGAAGTAGGTAGGTGACAGTAATTACATCAATATAAATAAATGGCATATAGAAAATGTTTGTAGGTAACTAATTAATTATAGCCTACATCACAGTAAATAAATTGCAAACCGGTATAGGTTAATGCTTGAATACGTGTATTTTACTCCATGGATGTTTTCGCGTTCACCCACGATCCCACGAGTGGCGCTCAGAGCAACAACCGGAAGTCGTCAGATATGGTTTCCTTATAAATTCCTGTTTCCTTACAAATCTCCACTCCAATAAATTTTAGAAAGAGTACAGGTATAATAAGACATTTACTTATTTCCTCACAGCACATAGTAGTGCGCGACACTGAAAATTTGTTACTTTTAAGTAAATAAAGAAAAGTTGATTTGATTATTACTTACCACACGTGTGTTCTAAGTTTAACTTACAAGACCTACCAACAACTTCGGTAAGGTTGTTAAAAACATGATCGGCCAAAAAATAAGTTAGATAACATTTTTTTAAGAAGTAGATTAATCCCAGGCTTTATGTGATTGCAACTTTTCGAATGTTCAAACTGATTTATTGTGTTCCAGCTTTGGGGTACGTATCATCGAGAAGACTTGGTTGTGCCAGCCTGCAAGAAAACTCTCCAAGCAATGAGTCTGGATTATTTGGACCTTTATCTTATTCACTTACCTGTAGCTCTAAAGGTGAGGTTTAACGACAGTCTAGTATATACAGTCATGAAGCTCAATACGTAGGGAATATGCATCCATAGATAGTTGCTAACTAGCTACTAGGATCGCTACTATCGCCTCATCACAGACAATGCAAAATAGTACCGGTACAGTCTATTGTTCCTAGTACCCTCAACAACTCAAGCTTCGTGACTGTATATACTGGACTGTGGTTTAACTATTGTTTTTAGCTCAACGCGCAGTAGTTTTTACTGCACGACTTATTCAGAGACAATGGAATGATGCTACTATTAGGATTAAGGAATTATGCAAGACAGTGAATATATCAACTACAACCAATTTACTAGTCACTATTCACGCGTGGCGGGATTCAGAACATTAAGAAAATTACTGTATACAAATGAGTATCACTTTAAATGGCCCTACCTAGTAGTAATCAATCTTAACACACATTTTACGTAATGAGAACTGAACAAGTGTGGACTAACTTATATCTCATACAATTCATCTGGAAAGAAAGGTAAAAAAGTTATAATAGGCTATTTGCAATTATAAAATTTATAAATTTTATTGACTACATGTGAATAATCTCTACGGTAAAAATTTTAGTCTTGGTCACAATTTAACTTTAAGAGCTTCGAAAATTCTTCATGAGAAAAGGGAAATCTCTAACCTATTGCTCTTCTGAAAGTCTCTCTCTTGATTTCTCCTCCAATTAAGGGTATTAGCAATATAATTTGTCCAAGATTTCCTTGGAAGTATAGAATTTCCCTCAGAATGATATACGAGTACTAACCAATTTCATTTTTTCACCGGAAAAATTAAAATAAAGAAAATATTGAAAAACTTACTTTTCCAAAAAATAATTTCAAGAATCAAACAATTTCATCACAACGAAAAGTTCTACTGTTATAAATTTTGTTATCGTCTGTATGTACAAAAGATAAACTTGAAATAGAAAACAAATAGACCCCATTGGTTTAAATTTGGCTATGTGATTTAATACCTAGTTTTTATTTATTTAGGAAGGAGATGTCTTTAGTCCAAAAGACGAAAACGGTAAATTCATCTACAGCGACGTAGATTATGTGGACACGTGGAGAGAAATGGAGAAGTGTGTAGAGCTGGGACTAGTTAAAAGTATTGGACTATCCAACTTCAACAGTCAGCAGATAGACAGGGTTCTGGAAATTGCAACTATAAAACCAGTTGTGAATCAGGTAAGAGTTTGCCTTGAGGAGAAATGTAGATACTTCGTTAATAAATTTATTATTATTATTATTATTATTATTATTATTATTATTATTATTATTGCTACTATTATTGTCATTATCATTAGTATTATCATTATCATTGGCATAATCATCATTATTATCATAATCATCATCAATGACATTAGTATTATCATCATTATTATCATTATTGTTATTATTACCATTAATATTATTAGAATGATAATTTTAAATGAATTATTTAGTTTCATTAAACAAATGTTATCAACCTAAGTTCTAATTTATTAAAATAAGCAAATGCCATTACGAACATGTCCGAAAATGCTATAGGCTTATACCACAGTCTAGTATATACAGTCACGAAGCTCAATATGTACTAAATATGCATCCATAGATAGTTTCTAACCACTAGGATCGCTACCATTGCCTCATTACAGACAATGTGAATTAGTACCGACACAGTCTATTGTTACTAGCACCCTTACAACTCAAGCTTCGTGACTGTATATACTAGACTGTGCTTATACTCTGATTAAAAGAGAAGAATTGAAGTTAATTTTCAATCGGATAGTGAAAAAGAATTTGAAACTTTCAACCTTCGGTTGAGATTTACAATAAGTTATCTCATATTGTGCAAATATTAATAGGTATCAATACTCCAAATAATTGCGTATGTGTACTTGCCAAGCAAGAAATATCTAAAAGACTAGGTGATTCTTACTTATATCGAATAGTATGGCTTTGAAGATCGAATATGTGTTTAATTCTGAAACGCCAGAGGTTTTGAATGTCACTGCATATTTGAAAATCAAATTTTTTCTTTACAATGAAAAAGTACTGTAAATCATGCATTAATTTATTTGTTCATATATTTATTTGGATGTATCTAATTTTTCACTTCAGGTTGAATGCCATCCGTACTTTAATCAGAGCAAACTGATCAACTTTTGCAAGGAAAGGGAAATTGCTATAACGGCTTATGCTCCATTTGGAAGGCCCGGTAGTAAGTTATTCTATATCAGACAAGATGCACCTCTGTTGTTTGAAGATCCGAAGCTACAAGAAGTTGCTTCCAAACACGGCAAGACTGTGCCACAAGTCATTTTACGGTATCTGGTAAGTAAGTAAATACGTTTAAACTTAAGTGAATCTGAAACATATTTAACATTAGAACTGCCAAGAGATCATTTTGACCGCTTTCCATTTTTGAAGTCGATAGTACTGTTACAGTAATGTTTATTATGTATTGTTGAGAGTTTGTGACTTTTCCTAAATTAACTCAAAATGTTGGTGGATCACCAACTTATGACCTGGCTGAAAGCCCGAGAACATTTTGAGTTATCACGTCGGCAGGAAAGCTTTAGTAGTTTTCCTAAGTTGTTTCGTAAATCATCTCGGTACAACATATTTAATTTCGCTTAATTTATTTAATCTATCCATGTATTGTGGGTCCCTATCACAACGGCATGGTGCGTCCTCAGGTTGCGGAGAGAGCAGACGTCCTCCAGATATGGAGGGTAGCTGCGAATATATTGAATAAGCAGTCGTGGACAGCCGAAAAGAGGTGGTCCTCCAGCTTGGGGGTTGGGCGAAAGGCTAACAATCCATCACCGTAAAGCAGCTTGTTACGAAATCTTACAATAAGCCTCGGAATGGGACTGAGTCTCTGGCACGACCACAGCAAAACTTCGCTCTAGAATATGCCATTAGGAAAGTTCAGGATTACACAGAGGGTTTGGAAATGAACGGGTTACATCAGCTTCTTGTCTATGCGTATGACGTTAGGAAAAAATACACAAACGATTAGGGAAAACATGGAAATTTTACTTGAAATAGACAAACAGAGAGATAGATAGATAGATAGATAGATAGATAGATAGATAGATAGATAGATAGATAGATAGATAGATAGATAGATAGATAGATAGATAGATAGATAGATAGATAGATAGATAGATAGATAGATAGATAGATAGATAGATAGATAGATAGATAGATAGATAGATAGATAGATAGATAGATAAGATAGATAAGATAGATAAGATAGATAAGATAGATAAGATAGATAAGATAGATAAGATAGATAAGATAGATAAGATAGATAAGATAGATAAGATAGATAGATAGATAGATAGATAGATAGATAGATAGATAGATAGATAGATAGATAGATAGATAGATAGATAGATAGATAGATAGATAGATAGATAGATAGATAGATAGATAGATAGATAGATAGATAAGATAGATAGATAAGATAGATAGATAAGATAGATAGATTAGATAGATAGATTAGATAGATAGATTAGATAGATTAGATAGATTAGATAGATTAGATAGATAGATAGATAGATAGATAGATAGATAGATAGATAGATAGATAGATAGATAGATAGATAGATAGATAGATAGATAGATAGATAGATAGATAGATAGATAGATAGATAGATAGATAGATAGATAGATAGATAGATAGATAGATAGATAGATAGATATAGATAGATATAGATAGATATAGATAGATATAGAGATAGATAGATAGACAGACAGACAGACAGACAGACAGACAGACAGACAGACAGACAGACAGACAGACAGACAGACAGACAGACAGACAGACAGACAGACAGACAGACAGACAGACAGACAGACAGATAGATAGATAGATAGATAGATAGATAGATAGATAGATAGATAAATGAGTAAATAAATGAGTAATAAATGAGTAAATAAATGAGTAAATAAGTAAATGAGTAAATGAGTAAATAAATGAGTAAATAAATGAGTGAATGAGTGACTGAGTGACTGAGTGAGTGAGTGAATAAATGAATGAGTGAATGAATGAATGACTGAATAAATGAATAAATAAATGATTAAATAATTAAATAATTAATTAATTAAATAAATAATTAATTAAATAAATAATTAATTAAATAAATAATTAATTAAATAAATAATTACATAAATACATAAATAAATAATTAAATAAATAAATAAATAATTAAATAATTAAATAATTAAATAAATAAATAAATAATTAAATAAATAAATAAATAAATAATTAAATAATTAAATAAATAATTAAATAAATAAATAAAATATAGCAGTATGAGTCTACAGTAGTAGCCTATTTCCTTTCATATATATTTTGTTTAATATGTTTTCAAGTCAAATGACAATGGCGCTTAGTTACTTTATTTAGTGTTTTTAAAAAGAAATAATTGATTATGTTGGTTATTATATTGTGTTTAATATGTTTTCAAATGAAATGACAATGGAGCTTAGTTACTTTATTGGTTTTAAAGAGAAACAATTTATTATGTTGATTATTATATTGTTTAATATATTGTACAGTTAAATGACAATGGAGCTTTGCTTTTTTCTTTATTGTTTTCAAAAAAGAAGCAATTTATTATGTCGATCACAAGGAAGTTCAAGAATTTTTATTGCACACGATAAAGGAATAGTTATATAATTGAAGAGTATATAATTTGCCTAATGACAGTAGGTGGCTGTAATATTATTGTATGGCACATGTACTTCATATGAACAAAAGTCTATAAAGATTTTGAAACAAGAAATAACAGCGGAGAAATTACTGATGCGCAAGTTGTGTCGAACCCACCACTGCACTTGACTTTGCAAAAAAACTGCGTTACCCCTCGCCTGCCAATCAAACGAATATGGGGTGAGTAGGAACGTTCGCTTCCTACTTTGCTGATAGTCCCCATCGCTGACTTAGACGGACTAAGAAAGAGATAATAAGGTCGAAACACATTTTTAAACTCAAGAATGTCGTAAGTGAATGAAATAACCTACATAACATATGATACGGTTTAATTAATTTGCTCCTACATGAGTGAATAAAAGGCAGACTGGATAAATGAATTAATTCGTGAGTAAGTGGGTGAATAAGTGAATGCCGACATTAACAAAACATCCAACAAACTAGCCAATGAGTATTTTTTTTCTTTCAGATTCAACGCGGAGTTGCACCAATCCCGAAGACGTCAAATAAAGATCGTCTCCAACAAAATATAGACGTATTTGACTTCGAACTGAGTTCTGATGAGGTTACTTCTATAGACGCACTGGACACGAACACTAGGATATTTATATATCCACAGTACGTACAAATAATGATTCTTGCCTTACAGCAATACTTAGGCGTAAAGTCTACAAAGACAAGTCATAACTGAGTGGAAAATACGTAATAGATGTCACTGAACCAAGGCCTGGCTTTACAAGGGCTGGACATGGGACAGGTTCGTAGACATAGGTACGGTTTGGCCCTTGGTGCGCCCTTATAGGCGAAGATTGTCCAAGTCCGACAGGTGGCCTGATTGGCATTTGTGAATTCGATGCTGACAGGTGGGACGTCCAGCCTCAGTCCCTAGTAGAGCAGGCCTCGCTTCGAGAACGAGTAGCCTGATAGATAAGCCACAGAGACTTTGAGCCCCAAGCCCTTCACATCAGCTTTATAAATCCGTACTACCCCACAGACTTCACCCCAGCCTAATTTTTACTATTGCGGATCATATATGAAATGAGGGGGAAGGAGCAGAGTGATTAAAGAAATGGGGAGTAGCCCGAGATAAAACCCTCTGCAACATCTGGGTTGTCCATCACAAATTCTATCACGATCTGGCCGGGGATCGAACACGTGTAGCCTGTACGTAAGTCCAGCGCTCTAGTACTGTAGCCACAGACGCGGCTTACTGAACCAAGGACTCTACTATATAATAAATCGGGTTATTATATTTTATAAAACAGGATCTCAAGTAACTATGGAGTACGGATTTCTTCGCACGCACGCACGCACACACACAGAAATATATAGGAGTACAGTAGCACAAAATCAACCCAAATAAACACAAATAATTACACACAAAAACACACATAAACAGAAATAAACACATACAAACAAATAAACACGTGCAAATAAGCACACATAAACACACAAACAAACACACACACAAACAAGTATACAAACATAAACAAATACAAATATACACAAACAAGCACGCGCGCGCACGCACACGGACACACACACACACACATACACACACAGAAAACTAATAAAGAAATACAAACAACCCTACATAAATAAACAAACAAACAAATGCACGCAAACAAGCAAAAACACAAATACAGACAAACATATTGAAACCAACACATTCAAAAACAAATAAACAAACACAGAAATTTGATGTTCATCTCGTGGACGTTCTCTCGAGGGTCATATTTGTGTCAAGTTGATTGCATGAATATACAATCCTGTTATGTCTACTCAATCTTTTAAATGAGAAGGTTTGACCTCAACAAGCCCCTGAACACAATACAAACAGGAACTTGCATGTTGTCACATTTATTTGGCGAAAAGAACACATATTGTAAATGACACCATAGCCACGTTACAATATTATTTTGTTTGAATTACTTCATAATGCAAATAGCGAAATTCTGAACACAAAGCTCTACATCTATCACTTCCGTACTTTTTATTGTGTTCTAAAAGATCCGTTGACGAGTACAGTGAGGGACTGCATATTGACAGAAACAATGATAGTTATTACATTAGAGAAGCCGATGACGACCCTTGAGTTGCTGGATTAAAAATTCGTATTAGATAATTAAAATTTACTGACTACAAGGCTGCTATCCATTAAATAAGCAGCTACAAATCTACATCTTACTCGTTTAGGGTGACTCAAACCCACAAACTGCTGTACTTCATAATCGTAAAAACGTCAATCGATAAAGACATAGTTCTTCAACGGATTCCCAGTCATTGAAAAGTGGCTGGGAATGAATCAGCCGATAAATGTGCGAAGTTGGACTATAAATTACAACCGGAACTACAGAATTATTTACCATTTACTTCAACAATAAAACGAAGTACCTCAATCTTAAAGCAAATTTAACTAAACGAATAGATTTCTCTGAAACAATAATTAATGCTGAAAGAACCTTCATTAAAAATTATCTGAATGTACCACGGTATATAAACTACACAGATTCAGCTGTAGAGCCATAAATGGACATGTGGTAACAGGTGAGTATCGGTACAGACTTAAACTATCAACATCTCCAATATAAAAAAAAAGTTATGCAATAAAAACAGAATTAATCATATCCTTCTGGAATGCCTAACTCACGAGTTGAAAGAACACTACCAAGACGGAACACAGAGCAGATCAGTCTGCTGATAATACTCTATGAAGAATGAAGAAGAACGAACAAAATATGCATTTAAAAGTAAACATGGTTATTGAATAATTACTTTGAAATGTTTGTTTACATCACATTCAAGCGTCGTTGTCCACCCATCTCCTGTGTAAATACCAATGCGTGTTATTTTCTGCAAAAATTCCGAAGTTTCGAATTGCATGATAACTATAGAATACATCAGCGATGAAAAATGCACAGAAACAGCTTAAAAATCTCATGCAACAGAAAATGAGAAAAAATATGTTGCCCAGTGTTGTTGTTGTTTGTTATTATTATTATTATTACTATTATTATTATTATTATTATTATTATTATTATCTACTATTACTATCAGATATTACTATCAGATATTATTATTATTATTATTATTATTATTATTATTATTATTATTATTATTATTATTATTATTTGTTCTGCCACCCCTTCAGTGTTAATTTTTTATTATGTTTTATTTAACGACGCTCGCAACTGTCGAAGTTATATCAGAGTCGCCGGTGTGCTGGAATTTTGTCCCGCAGAAGTTCTTTCATATGCCAGTAAATCTACTGACACGATCTTGTGGCATTTTAAGCCTTCTTAAATGCCATCGACCTGGGCCGAGATCGAACCCGCAACCTCGGGCACAGAAAGCCAGCACTCTACCGACTGCGCCACTCAGGCCGACCACTTCAGTGTTAACGTCCCGCTTTCAACATTTCGATTTAACTTTTATGAACTGATAATTAAAGCACTGGTCCATAGTGCAGGTGCAGAAATTTTAAGTACAATGTTCGAGATGATTGTTTTTACACTATTAATATATTTTTATTCTTTTTCAGCTTGATGGGTTCTAAACATTACCCATTTTATCTTGAATTCTGATGATAGAGGAGTTTGTATTAAACTTGAAGAAGAAATATCTAACTACTACGTTTTGCACTGAGTTGAATGTGGTGTAAACTTGTAAGAATTTTTGTATAAACTATAAATGTACATAACCTGAATGCATATATTGTATTATTCTAGTAAATCGCATGTAAGACATACAAATGGTAGTTTCATTTTATTTTTACCTCTTGCTATACTTCATTGAGTCTCTGCATATACCGGGTGAGTCACCTGCCTTCATTTATACTAAGTTATGCAATCCCGCAAATCCAGTCAATTCCGTACTCATACTGTATCTTAAATTCTAAAGGGATTAATGTGCCTATCATAATATATGAGATGATTAAGGCGTGTAGCTAATAATACTTTGCCGGTTCAGGTCTTACTATGTAGAATGTTACTTAATAGCCTTGTTGTAATATGGGTACCCTGGAATATGCAATATGTTCTCATTGATGTTCCGTCGGACCCCGGTCACTTAGTCAAACATAATGAGTGCACCTCTGTACTTGTGGTTGGAAATTGTGTCTTGAAGTTTTATGTTTAGAATTGTTTAGTATATTCTGTAACAAGTATTAACAATGTTTATTCCTTCATAATTTTGTAGGTCTCTTCCGTCTTCTTTCTTATATAATAGTAGAATCATAGCATTTCTCCATTCTTTTGGAATACGCTTTTGTGTGTAGTTGGTTAAAATATTTTAGCAATGGTAACTTAAATTATATTGTTGTTTAGCTACTTACAAAGTTCTGAGTTAATGTTATCTTCACTCGGGCTTTTACCATCTTTTATTGGTTTTAATACTATATTTAATTCTTATAATTTATGGTATCATTATGATTATCTGGATCCCATGTGTCTTCTGTTTGGTTTTCATTTATTGTTATATTTCATTATTTTTTGTGATATTCTAAAAATGTGTTTTCATCTAGTTTTCCTTGAATTATAGCAGTTTATTTTATATCTTCACTTATTAACTATATTATGTTATATAATTTAGGTTTAGTTTTATAATATGAGTCGTGTTCTAAATTCGTAACAAATTTCTTCCACGATTCTATTTTTCTTTTTCTCACTTCTCACTCAGCGATTATTGTTTTTCTTTTGTGTTCTATTTTGTCTTCAAGTTTTTTTTGGGGGTTTAGCTACTTTTTGCGATTTTTTTACTTCTATTATGTCCTTTTATTTCTTCATCCCAGATTTTTAAATATTTTCTTCTTTTTTATTTAGCATAAGCTTTCATTTGCTGCTGATTGCAATATGTTTATCCCAATCTTCCTTCATGTCTGTTTTATTTTCCAAAGTTTTTTTAGATCAAATATCACCCTTTGCTAATATAACAATCTTATACTTTCTTCATTCAAAAGTCTGACTTTATAAAATTGACTATAGTGACTAACGTGACTATAAGGTTTAGAAATATCAAAATAGCATATAATATGATTTGAACAAAGTAATTTATTGGCAAGTTATAATTGTTTGAAAGTGGAGGATTTCAAGTGATCTTTTTGGTACCTTATCTCACCCAAATTGTACATGACACGTTACAATAAACCTGATTTTTCGTTGACTTCTTGGACTTCTGTCTGTATCTTGTTCTTCAGACCCTGGATACAGTATAGTCTAGTTTGAAACACCCCTTCTTTTAGTATTCTTCACACAAAATCAACATCGGTAAGGTCTGGGGATCGAGCCGGCCAATAAATATCGCCAAACGAGAAATTAAGCATCCAGAGAAAAGATTTCTTAACAACCGCAGTGTGTCTGACAAGGAACCCCTTGAGTGCGAGGTCGCAAGTGAAGTCTCTAGTAAGGCTCATTTGAAAGTGTTGTGTTAACAATTATGACAGCAAAAATATTAGCTGCTAATGACACGCTATGTCCATATAGCCCTACAATGATCAAACATCATTTACACTTAAAAGCTTATGCACAGTGTTGTGTTTTGTAATGAAAGATACTTTATTTCATAATACTATACCCTACTTATTTTGTAAATTGTGAACAATACTGTAAGTAATATTTGATCAATGTAAGCCTTCATTATGATAGTGTAGGAAATAGTGAAAGTAGCGTGTTTTAGTGTACATAGTGTAAAGAGCTGTCAGATATTTATTACTTCCAAAACCGATCCCCAGAATATTATCTTTCTTCAAATATTACTTTTGTAGAATATTTATCTTCAATATATCAAATTTCCTTCAATATATTGATCATTCTTTCGATCCGAATTGTCTTATTTAACACTAAATTGTAATTGTTCAACCCTTAGAATTAGATGTAACTAAACACATCTACACTTTGCTCTTACCATTGTCAGCATTGTTATTATTATTATTATTATTATTATTATTATTATTGTTATTGCTTTGTTTCCTGTATTGATGTCATTCATATATGTGTATTTTTATACTGGTTGGATGGTAGAGTAGGCCTTATGGCCTTATCTCTGTCAGTACCAGTAAAAATAAATCAAATAAATAAGTGAACAAATAATTTAAATTGTAGGAAAGCTCGTCGTAGTATAAATCTTTATCACTAGAATGCATTTTCAACAGTCTTCGATGTCTAGTTTTGAATCACAAATAGAGCGTCAACTGCAGAACAAAGAAGATGCAAATGTTCCCTGATAATACCTGTGCCACACGCCAAATATGACGTTACGCCTATATAGTTTATGAATAACTAACCTTATCTCCGTACGCCCTGGGACAGAATACGGTCTCTAGTTATGATGATATCCCTTATCTAAGCTTGACAGAGCGATCCACAGAACATTTCATTTGATTAGTCTGTAATAATGTTTTCTATGTGATTTGAAACTGAAGAGGAATATTTCAAATATCAATATAATAATGTGTAACGTTATTGGTTCAAATTAATACACGATGATTATTATTAAGCTTTTAATATATTTTTCAAATTTAGACCGCCTTTTTTTTATTAAATTTACGATATGACGATATTCTGGATATGTTTCGTCTCGCAATTGGCTACAGTGGAATGGAACCCTGTACCAGAGTGCTATGTTCTATCTGTGAAGAACAGAATGCTTTCTGCTCAATACGTGTGCGCCCTACATGTCAAACAACACAGAAACATGTTTTTGCACGTTTCAGCAAAAGTTCTTTTGACAAAATCAGTTTTGCTGTTTTTGTCTGAGGCCGGCCTAAATGTATGCAAGCGCCTACATAAATTTATGAACTGAGCATTATTTATTTATTTATTTATTTATTTATTTATTTATTTATTTATTTATTTATTTATTTATTTATTTATTTATTTTCTATTTACTTACTTATTTATTTATATACTTACTCAAATATTAAATAAAATATTTATTTATTTATCTAAAAAAATTTTAATTCACTGGAATTTAACAACATCTACTTTGTAGCATACTACATGATTTCACTATAATACATATTTTAATACTTTCAGCGTTGATGATATTGCGTCTTCTGTTGGTGACTCTACTATCACAAATTATAGGTTTGTCCTTATGAAACAGTTACAGTTCGAATAGTTTGCTTTCCACCATAAAAAAAGCTCCACATTAGCTGTCTCTTGATAGCGCAGTTGTAATGACTACTTATAGATATCATTATTTCCTTTACAGCTAACAGTTATTTACTGATAAAATGTTGCCTTACACTTCGTTTAATGCATACGCTACGAACTTCCAATGTAGAAAAAATATTCATTTCAAGAACAGAAATGTTATTAATTCTGAGAAGTGTATAACATATCAAGGTGTAAAAGGAAGAAATATTCCTCCATTACACCGTTCGTTGACCAAGCAAAAAGTGGTGCATTTTACGTATTTCAGGCTATTATTGTGAACAAAAAGAATGTATGATGTCAACTTCCATTTCTCAGTTCCATTTACACCCTTTGGACGTCATTAAGGTGCATTCGTGGCATGGAGATAAAGCTACATGCTTTTATGACGTCGGCAGTGAAATTATTAGAATGAAATGTAGTCCACACCAAGCTCCGACCGCCTTTAAAATCCTTTCTGCCTTATCAAATTTTTCTTCCAATTCAATATTTTACAAAATAAATTGTCAAAGATTGATCTACTAGGACATTAAAAAAGTAATGGCAACATAGTTGCTGTTTCACACTGAATTTATTTAGGTTACTTTTAACATTGCGTACTTAAAATATAACCTCCTGCCATGTCAACAATATGTTGCCAAATTCTTAGAAGACGGCAGATTCCATCTGCAGCAGCATTTCTGAATCTCTCTCTTCACTGATCAACCTAAAGGTTTTCAGATGTCAACTCTTGATTGAAAACATATGCCTCGCTTCCACCCAACTTGCAATAGTTCAGTATGGTAGGACTTCTCTTCCACAGACTTCTTGTAATACCCTAAAGCATTGAGTTGCATGTTTTCCTCTTGCAACTTGGATTTTTATGAAACACTTTGTTCTTACCTTTAGAGCAGTATTTTATACTAAAAATCAGAAACAACTATTGTATTTACAAAATATGGCTTCTTCGAGATCTTCAATACTGTATTAAAAATTTATGAAACAATCGCTGCTCTATTATGTAGTACAAAATGGTCACCGCTAGGAGCGCTGATTTACAGCTTTGTTGTCATTACTTATCGAACCCCCTAGTATATTGACAATGCTTTGTCAAAGATTGTTTCATATTGCTAAAGATTTGATAAGATTTTAAAACGTTGTGGTAGATCGAAGCCCGTGAATCCTCGAAGGTTTTGTTTATAATCGGTTTTTACCTGAATAAATCACATTCGTTACGAAGAAAACTGTATTATCATCTTTCTATAAACTTATTTTGTAACAAAGTTAGACAACTTTCAAATGTTTCCTATCTTCTGAATAAAAGTGATTATTTTATGCATAAAACTGTATTATTCTATAAAATTTACTTCTCAACAAAATTAAGAGGACTTTGAAATCCTTCGGGACTTTTAAATAACTCTATATTTTAGTCCAATTGTAGGCATCTCTTGACTCACGAGTCACACCCTTAATACTCAAGCAGGGCGGAAGGGTAAGGCATAATCTTCCTCTCCTAGTCATCACTTGTTCAATCAATGTTAAGCATTTTGGGTATCTTAACTTCCTACCTTCCCCTTTTGCTGTGTATTGCGGGCTACAACGTTAATGTTAACCCTGACCACATACTGTATATAACAGATTGACCATCTCCATATTAAAATCGGTAACATGTGGAAGAGAACAACCAACAGTATTACCACCGTCGATTGAGAACGATCGCTAGTTGGAAGCACAGTTGCCCCATGCAATTCAGCTAGATGGCAGCATAGTGCAAATAATAAAAGTTGTTGCCGTCAAAGCCTATAAGCTGAGCAATCTGTTATATATGTAATCTGGAACGTTACATAATAATATAGACTAATCCACAAACGGTTAGGGAAAAGACAGAAATTTTACTTGAAGCAACTAAGGAGATAGATTTGGAAGTAAACCGCAAAAAATGTATAAGCCTATGATTATCTCTCGTAACTAGAACATAGTACGAAATGGAAATATAAAAATTGCAAATTTATCCTTCGAAAAGGTGGAAAAATTCAAGTACCTTAGAGCAACACTAACAAATAAATGACACTCGAGAGGAAATTAAACGCAGAATAAATAGGCCTATAATAAATGCCTGCTATTACCGGTTGTTCTATATGTTTGTGAAACTTGGACCCTCATTTTGAGAGAGGAACGTAGGTTAAGGATATTTGAGAATAAGATGCTTAGGAAAATATTTGGGGCTAAAAGAGATGAAGTTGCACAAGAATGGAAAAAGTTACACAATGCAGAACTGCGCGCATTTTATTTTTCACCTAACGTATTAAGAACATTAAATCCAGACGTTTCAAATGAGCAAAACATGTAGCACGTATGGGTGAATTCACAAATGCATACAGAATGTTAGTTGGAAAACCTAAGAGAAAAAGACCTTTGGGGAGGCCGGGACGTAGATGGTAGCATAATATTAAAATGACAACCTCTGTGGTGTAAGGGTCAACATGCTGGTCTCTTACGCTGAGGGCCAGGGTTCGATTCCCGGTCGGGTTGAATTTCCTAGTTGAGGTTTTTCAGGGTTTTTTCCTCAACAGTACGGCAAATGCCAGGAAATTCGGGCCACAACATCCCTGAAAATCACCGGCCTCATTCATCACCGGAATCATATTCATAACAAATCAGTAATACATATACAGTCGCCATCTAGTTCACAACAATAGAACCAGTCTCAACAATAGTACACAGGCCTTCGAATTTCAACCAATGATTAACTCGGGATATGACCAAAGATGTTAAAGCGAGTAGGAACAGCGAGAAAAAAATATTAAAATGGATTTGAGGGAGGTGGATTATGATGGTAGGGACCAGACTAATGTTGTTAAGCATTGACACCGATGGCGGGTTTATGTGAGGGAGGCAATGAACCTCTGAGTTCCTTAAAGGCCATTTGTAAGTAAGTAGGTAAATTAAATTTTTGTAGTGTGTTATTATGGGAAGAAAAATAAGTAAAGCAACTTTCTTCCAGACTTGTCTTTATGAAATAAATATGCTTTAATAAAATAACACCTTTACGTCCCACTTAGGCCTATATTTCTGTTTACTAAATAGGTCTTTATTGAAGTTTAAAGATTTGTGAATAAATATGAAATAAAATGAATGTATATCACAGCTTTGAATTTCAAACAATATAAATTGTGCAAATCAAGATTTCAGGTATAACTCCCTATAAAGTTGATTTGAATAATTTCGAGGGAAAAATTGTTCCGGAGCCGGGTATCGAACCCGGGACCTTTGGTTTAACGTACCAACGCTCTACCACTGAGCTACCCGGGAACTCTAACCGACACCGATCCAATTTTTCCCTCTATATCCACAGACCTCAAAGTGGGCTGACAACCGTCAAGCAACCAACTTCGAGTGCACACTAACTCGGTGTCGGTTAGAGTTCCCGGGTAGCTCAGTGGTAGAGCGTTGGTACGTTAAACCGAAGGTCCTGGGTTCGATACCCGGCTCCGGAACAATTTTTCCCTCGAAATTATTCAAATCAACTTTACAGGGAGTTATACCTGAAATCTTGATTTGCATAATACACGTCACTGTTCGTTAACAGAAAACCACAATTTAAGTCACACGGAGTTAGTGTGCACTCGAAGTTGGTTGCTTGACGGTTGTCAGCCCACTTTGAGGTCTGTGGATATAGAGGGAAAAATTGGATCGGTGTCGGTTAGAGTTCCCGGATAGCTCAGTGGTAGAGCGTTGGTACGTTAAACCAAAGGTCCCGGGTTCGATACCCGGCTCCGGAACAATTTTTCCCTCGAAATTATTCAATATAAATTGTGCCAGGGAAACCAATGAAACCTATTTCTGTGCTCTTAACATATTTCTGATTGGTCCATAAATCGTAGCGGACTGTAGCGGATTTCGTGTTTCTGAAGTTGGGCACACTGCATACAAGTGCATCATTCCAGAGTGTGGATCTTGAAACTCCTTATCTGCTGTTTATGGTTATGTAATCTCTTGGCAATGATACGTTTGATACAGGTTCGTAGCATCTCTGCAATCAGTAGTACAATTTTTTATTGTGCATCTACTAAAACATCAAACATGGCGGTGCCTACTGTAGGATTAAATAACAACATTTTTATGCCCGTACTAGGACTAGGGACATCTCAGGTAAGATTTTCTGAAGTAACATACAAGTGTCTTGGAAAGATTGAAACATAACACGGCAGTTCATGGCGGATGGCGTATAAACACATGTTAGGACTTTGTGAACGACAAACGTAAAACTGTTTTTCTTATGGACTATTTGTTTTGGCATTACGAGAGCTGAACCCTGGACGGATCCTTACACTTTGACCAATTGTGCGTATCATACTCGTATTTGCGACGATTGTCGAAGTGCGACTGGTGGCCTAGGTGGCATTAGTGAACCCGACGCTGACAGGTGGTTCGTCCTGCCTCAGCCGCTGATAGAGGCAGGTCCCATTCGCACACAAGTGTCCTGATAAACCCCAGGCACCCTCAGCCTCAAGCCCTTCCTATTTCAGCATCGGAAACCCGTTCTATACCTCTAAATCATACCTGCACAAACAGCGCTCAACGAGCGCGCGCTCCTTCAGAGCGGGAGAGCTGTGTTTACCGCTCGCCGAAACTGAGAGGAAGATACGTCAGAATGACAGACTTGTTATAGGTAGAGAAGAGGGAAACGACCACTCAGTTATCTAGTGGAGTGCAGTATGTAGGCCTATTATCAGTAACTGTTTGACGTTGCTTACCTACTGCTACAGTACAGTATGGAGGAATCTAAAAGACAGAAATAACATTTCACATTTAACCTAAGGGCTAAGGGCTAAAGACCGTTTGAATAATACTACTAGCCTGGTTGAGTTTTACAAGACTAAACATTAGCAATAATATCCACGACTACACAGGCTGGCTGTGAAAATGATTGCTATGTTTGGCTCAACATTTATATTTGTGAGCAACTGTTTTCTACAATAAACTTTAATAAAGGCAGACATCGAACATCTGTAACTGATGTTTCATTACGATCAGTAGGCTACTGTTTCTTTCAGCTGCCAACAGCATAAAAACCCGTTTTGATGTACTGATAAATAAAAATATAACATTTAAGTAGCTATAGAATTTCTATTATTTCTGTAAAATAAATATTTCTTTATTAATTAATAATAGTCCAAAATAGTTTTGCAAACACTGAACGGGAATTCATTTCATAAACACTCTTAATAGTACTTCCATTTGTGCATATTCTGTACGAGATCACCCCTACTTCCAGTCCACCCTTATACAGAGCGCAGCTAATATCTGCAATCCGCTCGTGAGCTGTGAGCCGGCTCGGAGAGCGCAAAACTTGTGCAGGCCTGCTCTAAATCATTACCCCAGTCTATTTTTAACTATTGCAGAAGATAGATGAGATGAGACGGTGGGGATTGTTGGTGCAATAATACAGAGAAACGGAGTACCACGAAAAAAAACCCTCTGCAATGACTGCTATGTCCACCACAAATTCTATTACAACCTGATCGGGTATCGAACTCGGGCCGTCAGGATGGAACACCAGCGCGCTAGCTCTTGAACCACAAACGCGGCTACATTTTCTGTGTAGCGATATCGGCTCCAGGTAGGCCTACCAAAGAATCAGAGTTCTACTCCAATTATAACACTTCCATAAAAACGAGTACCGATATCTCTTTTGTCTTGTGTTATCCTAAGAGACAATCTGCATTTACCGTTGCATATAATTATCACTTGTTCGCTTTTTTCCGTACCAATCCAACCTCAGACAGAAAACAAATCAATGCCACTATTTCACAACTCCATTCTGTGAGCCATGCACAAACAAGAACTGACGCAAGACAAACAGCTGTGATATCGAGTGTAGGAAGTTTTATGCAACGTGAAACACGAATCCTTATCTGCGGTTACATAATCCCCTAGTAATGATACTTTTAATATAAGTTCGTAGCATCTGTAATCAGCAATTCACTTTCATTGTGCTTCTACTAAAATATCGAACATGACGGCGTCTACTGTAAGATTAAATAACAATCTACACATGCCCGTACTAGGATTGGGAACATCTCAAGTAAGTTTTTCTTCTTCTTCTTCTGCGTCATGAAATTAGGCCTTTTGACCTGTTTTCACATCAAGCGAAATTGAATGAATCCTCCCATCTAGTGATTGGGCGTCCAACACTTCTACGTCCTCTTGGTTTGTATTGTAGTAACTGTTGGGGAATTCTGTCTGTAGGCATTCTTCGAACGTGCTCATACCAGCCATTTCTCATGCTTTCGATTCTATTTGTTAAATTAAAAATATTTAATTCTTTTCTAATATCTTCATTTCGTTTCCTGTCTAATATTGTCACACCTGCTATTGAACGCAAGAACTTCATTTCTGCAGTTTCTATTTTTCTTCTGTCTGCACGATTAAGAGTCCAGTTCTCACTTGCATATGTTAAGGTAGGTACCGCCATCACTTTATAAAATTTTAATTGTGTACTCTGTAGTGTTTTATTTTTCAGTGTTCTTTTTATAGTGCCGCACATTCTGTAGAATTTATTTAATTTAATATTAATATCTTCTTTCTGGCAGTATGATACGTTGCATCCCAAATAATTAAAATTGTTCACCTGTTCTATTATGTTGTCATTAATGCTGATTTTACATCTCATATGATCTTTTCCGTTGAATGCCATTACTTTCGATTTGCGTTCAGAGATTGTCATATTGAATTTCTTTGCTATTTCATTTAGTTTGTAAACTGCTAATTGTAAATCATTTTCAGAGTCGCTAAAAATTGTCTGATCGTCTGCGAACAGTATAGTGTTTAAAATTTTATTGTTAATTTTAAAATCCGTACTTAGTACTGATTGCCATTGTACAATTACTTCGTCAATGTATATGCTAAAAAGTGCAGGAGATAACGGGCAGCCCTGTCTGACTCCTTGATTGATTTCTAATGTATTGTCGCTTATTGGGTCTCCTTTGTCAATAATTATGTTTGATTTAAAATATAAGCTTTGTACAACTTTGATTATATGTTCTGGGAATCCTTTATCATACATTATTTTCCAGAGTTTATTTCTTGACAATCTATCGAATGCTTTTTCGTAATCGATGAAAAGTATGCAAGTTGGTAAGTTGAACTCTCTTCTCTTCTGGATAAGTTGTTCTATTGTAAATATAGCATCTGAGCATGATCTTCCTTTTCGAAAGCCACATTGTTCTTCTCTTAGCATATGCTCGTTGATTATATTTAGTCGTCTAGTGATAATCTTAGCATATATCTTGTAAGCTATACTTAGTAAGCAAATTCCTCTGTAACTTGTACACTCGTGTCTATTTCCTTTCTTAAATATAGGGCATATAAGTCCTTTTTTCCATTCATCCGGAATTATGCACATTCTCCAACATACATTTATTATATCTAAGAATCTCTCTTTAACTTCTTTTGGAGCATATTTTAGAAGTTCAATATTTAAACAATCTATGCCTGGAGTTTTCTTATTTTTGAATGTTGTAAGAGCGTTCTCTAATTCTTCTATTTCAATAAGGTCTACATTCGCCAGTTCCTTTAATGTGGGGTCAGTGTTTACTTCGGACGTATTTGTCCATAAAGTTTCATAGTAAGTTTTTATGAAGTATTATTGTATACAACACTGTAGCAGTCATTCAAACATGCTTATGTAACATGACAATTCAAGAAGGAGGGCAGTATCACTGCCTTCTCGATCTATACCAGGTCATAATAGGTTTGTTTCTGCAGCGAGTTTGTGATGGTTTAACAACTGTATGAAAACTGTTCCAACCTCAACTATTGCGCATGATCGGTGATGATCGGTTTGAAATTAATTTAAAACGATTCCTGCACGAACGCTCATCTCTGTAAAATAATTTACTAATCTCATATATTGAAGATGTTATTAAATCTCACAGTATGTTTTAATAACCAATGTGGATGAGCACAGAAACTTAAAACATAAATGTAAAAAGTATGTCTGTAGCCAGTCCAGTGAATAAAATTAAAGCAGAATTAGTTTTACGCGCATGCGTCACTCTGGCTTGAAAATGGTTTGCTCTTGATCCACAAATTTTTATGACCGTCAGAAAATGGTTTGGTGATGGTTTGATATGCGGAAAGAGCGCCGACTTTAACCAGCAAATAGTGTTTGAAGTTATCGCTGCACGAACAATAAATTAGATGTGCGCATACCAATATCATGACGGTTGGAAACTGCTGCAGAAACAAACCTATTATAACTTGTGTGAAGTCACTCGAAAAATCTGGATTTCTCTATTAGAGTAGGCTACATAAATTTCAGTGTAATACCACAGTCTAGTGTATACAGTCACGAGGGTGCTAGGAACAACAGACTGTGCCGGTACTATTTCGCATTGATGTAATGAGGCGCTATTAGCAATCCTAGTGGTCAGCAACTATCCTTGGATGCATATTTACTATGTATAGAGCTTCGTGACTGTATATACTAGACTGTGGTAATACTCGTATAATATTTTAACGCGTACAAGAGCTCAGTTTTATCTACTGCAGTGTGTGCATAAATTCCACTTACTTGTTATTGCGGAATAGTCGCAGCAATAATTATAAAACTTTATTATTTTAATATGAAGAGAATTTACCATGTTAATATGACTTGTTCACAACATCAACTTTTAAGTTTTAAAGTGGAAGATAGTTTGAGATTTTATAAAGAACTTGTATTATTATTTTAATGTAACACATCTACCTTCCTACATTCATCATGGTTCCCCCTATGACGGTTATACATGAGTACGGTTATATTACGTATGTTTTTTTCTATGGTATATAGTGGATAAATATAATTCAATACATTCAGCACAGTAAGAAACAAATATACACAAATAAATAAAGACAAATTTAATTTACAGGTTATCTACCTTACAAAAATTTATGCGTAATTATAATGTATAATAATACTGTGAATATAGAAATGTAGGTACAGTAAACATAACCTATTGTTTCAACATGGCACCAAAATATCCGTGCGATGCTTCTGATGCAATTGAAAATTATTGAATCATGTATAAATCGATTATTAAAAAATTTCGTCATTAAACATATTTTATTTCAATTAATTACATGATTACAAGTTAGGTATTGTAACAGTTACAAGAACAACATGGTAGGCCTACCATTAATTTTTTTTTCACACTTAATTCTTTTTTTGGTTCAAAAAGTGTACATTATCAAAAACTGTATTATTTATAACTTAATTATTCCCTCCACATAAAAAAGGACAATAATATTTTATGTTTAATAACAAATGCGGTAAACAGAACAATGGTCTGACTGCTGTTAAATTTCACCAGAGTATCACCAATACCATTGAACTTAGTCCTAGTCGCAACTTAATTTACACATCAATCAATGTTTTCACTTTCACATAATGTATATTATTACACATATTATATTATTACACATATTTATTGTTTATAAAACAAGAAATTTGATTAAGAACATAAAAGGACGCAATATTTCATCAAATTGGAGAAGGGACGGATATAAAAGTACGACGTTTTGTAAGCATCAACACAATTCCACTCCAAAAATAATATTCAAATAATAGTTACTCGTATTACGTCAAAAGCCGTAAGGAAATTAATCTCAAAATTACTTCCTAATCACTGTTTCAAATATCATTAACGTAATTACACTACAAATGCAAAGTTTTGAAATAGCACTATTTTGAAGTTACATATTAGAATGAACAATCCAATCAACATCACTGATTGGAACTTCTAGTAGCCTAATTACACCGTGCCCCGCTTAGAAGGATTGAGAAATAAATGATCACCATTTAAAATCAGATGAAGATAATGTTTTGATTTACATCTGACAAGATGCAGAAACTGTCCAAGTTTATGCACCAATGGTTTAAAACAGTTGCATGTTCATGCACATGCGCACTAACGTTTATCGTGGAAACAAGCCTGGCGCCATTCAATAGAACATTCCATCATTGGACCATTCTCCTTCATCGAGGCACAATCAAAGGGACATGTGCAGAACTTTTGTTGTTGATCAACTCCCCCAGGATCGGGTTTTCAGCAACAAGAAGAACCCTTGCCTAGCCACCTAGGTCACCCGACTTGACGCACATTGACCTCTTTCTGGGGCTTTATGACGAATGTTGTGTACCAACGTGGTACAGTTGACACTTTGGAAAACTGAGACAACGCATTATAAATGCAGCTGCGCTAATCACCCCACAAATGTTATGGAACACTTGGCAGAAGGTTGAGTACCTTTTGGATGCCTTCAGGGTAGCTCGAGGCGCACACATCGAGTTGCACTGACCATTCTCCGAAACTCGGAGAGTTTTTACATCAAGTTGTACAAAAAATAGGTTATAAAACCATTACAGTATTTATACTTTAAATTAGCACTAATTTCTCGATCCCTCTAAGCGGGACACGGTGTAGCCTATATTAGAAGACACGCCATTAACGGAATTTGAAGTAATTTCAATGACCCTTGGATTTTTCACTGCAACATGAAACTTCAAAATGCATTTATCTCAAAACTTGTTGTTTCCCTTTTGAACTGGCCCGTCAATATAACATCCCCCACTGATGTGCGACAACCCTATCATCCCCCATTGATCTTCATTGGCCCACAGCAGGGGCTTCATACATAGTCGGTTGCAAGTGCTGAAAACAGGATTAAGGGTTATATAATTTGTAAAAGCTAAATGACTCTATATTTTTTCAGGCTAAACCGGGAGAAATGTTGCAAGTCGTCAAGGATGCCATCGATATAGGCTACCGTAGCTTCGATACAGCTAAGATATACGGCAATGATCACGAAGTCGGGGAAGCTATTAGAGAGAAAATAGCTCAAGATACCGTTAAGAGAGAGGAGCTGTTCGTCACGAACAAGGTAAACAGACATCAGTAATATGAACAAAATGAAAAAAACACACATTCTGAACACCCAACTGAATTTCAAAACACACATCTTTTCGACACAAACATGAACACACTCCACCACAACAGGAAACCACAAGATAGCGCTGGAACTCACTAAGCCTCCGAGAATAACGGACACCACGTCGAAACTAGACAGCCAGGTAATTTACCATAATATTAACACAGTATAGCAGTTATTACTTGTTCTGTGATATAAGCTTATAATAGAGTAATTTAATCAAAGGCTTAATGTGAATACCATTTTGTGAATATTCACATTGCCTTATTATTTTCCAGCTCTGGTGTTCATACAACAGAGAGGATTTGGTGGTACCAAACTGCAAGAAGACCCTCGAGGCAATGGGTCTGGATTATTTGGATCTATACCTCATTCACTTCCCTACTGCTCTGAAGGTCAGAAGTAACTGTAATCATTTATTTAACATTTGTATTGAAAGAACGAACAATAATAACGGGAAAAATTATAAATAGAACTTCGTCCAATATTAATGTCGCGTGGTGGACTTGTTTTGTCTTTTAGAGACCGCTTAGGCTTGCTATGACACATTGTGTGTCCTTATATATGCGATTATGCTGCACGTCCGACAAATGGACCTTTGTGAAATGATGGTGATGTGTTCTCGGATGTTATGTTTCAGTTCTTCCGAAATATGTGAATTATTTTTGTACACGTTACTTTCTATTTCTAGAGTTCGTCAGAGATTCAAGTCAAGGAAAGAGACAAATTATAGCTATTACATCGATGACTAACAGACAAAAAAAAGTTACCACTACATAATATAAGGTGTAACACAATTGTATTGTATCCAATGAAGAGAAGTAAAACGTTACTAATGTACTAATAGGATGAAGCATTTTATTCAATAGCTACTTCATAACCATATTTTTGTGCTTGTAGTATGCATTGGCAGCTAATATTATGTAAGTCATTCCCTTTCACAGTATTTATTCACCTACAAATTGCAAAGGCGATTTCGATATAGTGTTAAAAGTTATTTTTAAAATTTAATTTTACATACTAAAATAATTGATATCAATCTCAACTAACGTCTTCCAATAATTTATTACACATTTCTATTGTGTAGAAAGGTAAATTAAGAAACTGTTTAAAAAGTATTTCATCATATATAGGAAACACACACACACACAGAAGTTACATTCAAATAATGATTGTCATCATTATAAAAAGAACTCCTCTTATAATATATAGGATGGATGGTAACCTCTGCACCAAAATGAAACTCGTAATAGATCAGGAACAGAGATTTGTAAAATCTGAGTAAGTTTTTTCTCTAACATTCAGCGTTTTAGAGGAAATCGTTATGTTTCTAAGAAGCATTTGGCAACATTATCACGGCTGGTGCAATAGCTCTAAGCAAGCGGGGTCTGCACTCCTTACCTTCCCCACCCCCTCTGCAGTACTCAGTCGGTGACATGTGACATACGCTGCGTTACAAGATTTATTTAAACGATTTTCGCTATTATTCAGTTTAAATTCATTGCTAAATAGTTTAATTTGCAAATAAATATTCAACTTATTAACTGTTCAGATTATTTTACTTACCTGCTTGTATAGCAATCACCCATTTCTCTCGGGCCATTATAGTAATAGAGCGCTGCAAACATTGCTTAACGGTGCTTCATCGAAGGACAAGTGTAATAAAAGCTTTGCTATATTTAACATTAGAATCACCTCTTAAATTTTGGTGCAGAGGTTACCATCCTCCCTGTAAAATTCCATGAGATTTTATACATGTTAACTTATTTGTATAAATTGTATGATTTAGGAAGGAGACCATTTCCTCCCAAAAGACGAAAACGATAAAATTATATACAGCGACGCAGATTATGTGGACACGTGGAGAGGAATGGAGAAGTGCGTAGAACTAGGATTAGTCAAAAGCATTGGATTGTCTAACTTCAACAGTCAGCAGATAGACAGGGTTCTAGAAATTGCAACTATCAAACCAGTCGTCAATCAGGTAAGAGTCATGCTGTAAAAAATATGATGTATTTCACTGATAGAAAAACACTGCAAATGAAATTAATGTTGGTTCTCAAGAATAAAAATATTAAAAAATCCAAGTGTTCTTTTTAATGAATTAAAAAACTGATATTATGTATGACTTTAGAAGCCGAAACATGCCATGGGTCTGTATCCTAAATTGAAGAAGAGGAAAATATAGGCTTTGATTATGACTGGATTTCGGAAAAGATTTAAAGTCTTTCAACCGTATGTTGAAACGCATACCTCCGAAATTTTCGTACTACTTATATATTCCAATATCCCAAACAGCTGACAGTTTGAACTAGCTAAGTACATAGTCTTTCAAAAATATTATTCACGATT
The DNA here is from genome assembly GCF_040183065.1 of Periplaneta americana. Classification (NCBI taxonomy): domain Eukaryota; kingdom Metazoa; phylum Arthropoda; class Insecta; order Blattodea; family Blattidae; genus Periplaneta; species Periplaneta americana. The sequence goes on from NC_091117.1 coordinate 84,621,373, forward strand.
CATTCAATTTTATTTCTAAACTATATAATTCTAATTTTTTGTACGCATATATCGAAAAACATAGAGAATTTAACATGGATACACACGTATTGCATTTATAGATTACATGAAGGCATTTGATACAATTCACAGAGAAAAATGATTTGCAATTTTATATAATGATGGAGTACCGAAACAAATAATCAACAGCGTACCTAACTTATAAAGAAACAACTAAATATCTGTTAAAGTAAACAAGAGACTTTCAGTACTGAAAACAACCGCGGATCCGACAAGGTTATGGATTATTTCCCTTTATTGCGATGTACCGAAATAGATATATTTTCGTGCAGGAATTCTGCGTTGCCATATGATGAATGATCAGTGAAGCGGAGAAAATTTCTCTCCGCCACCGGGATTCGAACTAGGGTTTTCAGCTCTACGTGCTGACGCTCTATCCACTAAGCCACACCGGATTCCAATTCCGATGCTGGATTGAATCCTCTCAATTTTTAAGCTTCACCTCTTAGTTTCCCTTTATTGGCCAACCCTCATGCACTGTGTCACAGATGTATGACAGTGGCACAGTGTCCAACACACTAATGTGCAGAGGTGCACTCATTACGAGTGACTAAGTGGCCGGGATCCAACGGAATGAGCGCCGTCTTAAATCACTAAGTGATTATATACGCATATCATATTGCGATGTACCAAAGTACATATGATATTTCCGTGCACGAATTCTGCGTTGTCATATGATGAAGGATCGGTGGAGCGGAGAAAAGTTTTCTCTGGCTCCGGGATTCGAAACCGGGTTTTCAGCTCTAAGTGCTGACGCTCTATCCACTAAGTCACACGGATTGAATCCTCTCAGTTTCCTAAAGCACGGATCATTAGTCGTGCATTACCCTGTATAAGCCTAGCCGATAAATCTACGGGATTCTACTTTTTACATAGCTTAAAGAACTGAGGAACTGCAGAATATAGAATGTGGTTCAATGATAAGGTTCATTTTCAATTGAATGGGAAAGTCAACAAAAAGAGCATGTTGTATAGATCGGTGAACATCCCCGTATCATAATGGAGACCATAAAAAATACTCAGGATGTTGTCCAGTATGAGGATATTTTATTGTTTTACCAATGTTTTTGACAAATATACTGAATACCGTTCGTTACAGCCGTACACATCAACAAGACTTTCTTCCACTTTTCCAAAGAATGGATATTAGTTTTGGAGAAGCGTAGCCTATATTTTAACACGACGGGGCTCGACCGGCCACTCCTAAGTATTTTTTTCTGAAAGAGCATTTTGAAGTCCTGTCCATCATGTTCATTCGACCACAGTCTTTGTAATTACACCTTATGGGTTTTCCTGAAGCATGCCACATACAGAGATAAACTAAACAATACCCAAAAACTGAAGATTACAATTTCGACAGTGATCCGTACCATAAGAGAAATTTCTCCTTAAGTTGTGAAGACTTCAGAAATTTTTGCAGATCATTTGGAACGCCAACATAGCTAACATTGAAGACATTTTTACAGGATTGTCGCTTTCCCAAATTGACTGATCATCACCATAAACCTACAAACAACAAAAGATTTAAGTAATTTAGTTTTTAAATGAAAGTCAATGAACATAGATTCTTCAATTTGAAAGACTCTGGATAAAATATCCAATAGACTAGGCGATTCTTCCATTATTTTTTAAGACGAATCCGATGATAGAGCCTGTACATGGATAGGAAACATTGGAGATTCTCCATGTTAACGCATGACTAAAAAATTTATATCGATTGTGTTGAACAGAAATCTTGTATGACAAAAAACGAACTGAATGATATTACACTTTATTTCTATGAAAGAAGTCTTCCCAAATCTTCTGCAAACACATCTTAAGTTAAGGCAAGGATACAAATTTCACAAGAAGAGATTTAAAGAACCTCTTATGTCCGACATTTGTTCGTAATCATGAAATTAAAATGTGTCTTTTTTCGTTCTCCTGTAAAATTGATGTTTTTGACATACCAGGTTGCTGTTCAACACCATTGATATTCTCCTGCACATGAAGTAAAAGTATAATAATTTATTCAATTTGTTACTTGCTGACATATTAACTTCTATTTCAGATTGAATGTCACCCATACTTAAATCAGAGTAAATTGATCAATTTCTGCAAGGAAAGGGAGATAGTTATAATGGCTTATGCCCCATTCGGAAGGCCGGGTAGTAAAGTTTTCTATATCAGGCACGATACACCTCTGCTGTTTGAAGATCCGAAGTTACAAGGAATTGCTTCCAAACATGGAAAGACAGTGGCACAAGTCATTTTACGTTATCTGGTAAGTGATTAAGTTTCTGTGAACTACAGTGAGTAGCTTATATGGAGCCATAAAATCATAGATATGCAAAAACGAGGTCAGAATTTGTATATAAATAAATTGAATATCATAAATTTCTCTTAAGGCAGGTTCTTTATCATGTAGGAAACAAATCTCCCAAGGGTCAAAGGTTTTACCAGGGTCTCTGAAAAACGGAATCAGTTTAATAATAATAATAATTTTATTTATTTATTTATTTATTTATTTAGAATATTAACGTGCAAAACAACAGCACAAGGCCAATTACAGTTTAGCACGATACAAAACAGAACAAAACAACAAATGATGATGAGAATGAATGATAGAAAATGGCAATGAGATGAAACACAAACAATATAATAGTCTACATCAATCATTGATCAAATGCAGCAGAGTAAAATAGCATAAATAATTATAAAATTAGTACAATGAGATAATTGAAATAATGGAATAGTCTACATTAATCAATTGACCAAATGCAACAAATAAATGGACAAATAATTATTAAAATTAGATCAGTGAGATAATTAAAAAATGAAGCCTGGAATAATATGAGTAATATTGTAAAGATATGCAATTGACAAAAATAGTATGATACATATCTTAATAAATGGCATTATTAATAATACTGACATAAAAACTCAAACATATACTACACATTAAATGGATCCAAGTTGAATCCATGCAAATTAGCATATTTAATGCATCTGCAGACCGGAGAGAGAGATTTAGGATTCCTATTATAAAACAATTTATGAAATCTTAAACCCTTAGCAGGAATACGAAGACTGATATTGCTTATGAAGGATTCACAATCAATATCACCCTTAATGACTTTACAAAAAAAATAAATAATCAAGATCCTGACGTCTGGTGAACAAACTACCGCAATTGAAATATTTGCATTTAATCTCATAGTTATACTCGGAATTTGGTAAAAATCTATAAGAACACAAGGAAATAAATTTTCTTTGAATATTCTCCAATTTAGCCGAGTCAGTGGAAGTAATGGAGTTCCATACAACAGATGCATATTCAAGCTTGGATCTAACCAACGTATAGTATAAAATTAATAAACACATAGGAGTGGAAAAATAATAAGTTATAGACCTAATTAGACCAAGCATTCTTAATGAATGGGTATAAATATATTGCACATGATCATGGAAATATAATTTTGAATCAAGTAGGACACCAAGATCTCTAATACAATCTTTTTTAGTAATTACGACATTACTGAGAGAATAGTTAAATTTTAGGGAGATAGTTTTCCGTGAAAAGGAAATAACAAAAGTTTTGGATTGATTAATTTTCATTCCATTTTCAACAGACCATTGTGAAATTGAATTAATGTCATTTTGAAGAATTTGACAATCAACCAAACTATTAATTTTACGAAAGATTTTGAGATCATCCGCAAATAAAAGGGAGCTAGAACTTATTCTTTTACTTATATCATTTATAAATAATAAAAATAGGAGAGGTCCCAATGTAGACCCTTGAGGAACTCCGCATAAACTATTAAATGGAACCGAGAGAGAATTACCTAGTCGAACACAAGACTGTCTATCTGTTAAATAATTTTCAAACCTATTAACGTAGTTAGTGGAGAGACCAAAGTTACTTAATTTGTTTAATAAAATTTTGTGAGGAACAACATCAAATGCTTTGCTAAAATCAAAGTAAATTGAGTCAATTTGACCTTGATTTTCAACTATAGGCATTATGAGATTAAGATAGGAAACTAAATTAGTAGTCGTAGATTTCCCTCTTGTAAATCCATGTTGGGCCGAATTGATCTTATTTTTGACGTAAAATGAAATGCGTTTGTGAATAATTTTTTCAAAAATTTTAGAAAAATTGTTTAGGATAGAAATGGGTCTATAATTAGTAACACTGTTTTTATTACCATTTTTGAAAACTGGAATAATGGATGCTTCCTTCCAAAGTGACGGGTAAATTCCTGTTTTTAAGCTAAGATTGAATAAAAAAGTTAAAACAGGCAAGAGAATATTAGAACAACCCTTGATTATAAAATTAGGAATGTTATCAGTACCTTTAGATTTATTAGGCTTTAGCTTTTTAATAGCTTTATTTACATCATCGAATGTAATATTAGGCAGGGACAAACAATCAGTAATATTAGAATCATAAGTAATGAAATTAGAGTTACAATTTTGGTGAACAGATTTAAATTGACAAGCAAATGTATTTGCAATTTCTTTTTCATCTGTGATGTGAACGCCATTTATTATTAATTCTGTGGGATTACTATTAGTTTTACGAAAAATTTCGACATATTTCCAAAATATATTTGGTTCATGCTTTAGGTTATCATCAATTGATTGTAACCATTTCAATTTATCAGATTTAATCCTGGCTTTGACTTGTTTTCTAAAATTAGAAAAAATTTGATAATGATGATCAATTTTATGTTTTTTGTAATTTTTATGAGCTTTATTTTTTTTCTTTATAAGCTGACGTAAATCGTTTGAAAACCATTTAGGATAGTGCGATTTTTTAACAAAGGTGACAGGGACACAAAGAGATATAGCATTGTTTATAATTTGAGACAAGGAATTTGCAGCAGTGTTTACCTCAGTAGTCTGATATATGCTAGTCCAATCATAATTGTATAGAATATAATAAAGATTCAGATAATCACCTTGAGAATAATTTAAATAAGAACTGATTAGAGAGTGTTCCGGTAACGATAATTTTACTTCAATATAAACAGAGATAGATGGATGATAAGTATCCTCTAAAACTAGAGAATGATCGGCAAGTTTAACTGTACTGTTTTTATCATTAGTAAAAACCAAATCAGAAGCTTTTTACTCGTAACGGTAGAGTTAATTTGAATTAATCCAAGAAGGCAGGACGAGGAATATAAATCCTTAGCCTTAATTTTAGAGTAATAATGAGTATCATTAAGATTGGAACCAGTTGACCAGTCCATACCAGGAATATTAAAATCACCAAGGATTACTATTCTAAAATTATGAGTATCGAGATTTTTTTCAAGAAAATTAAGATAAGATTTTAAGTGAATGTGATCTGTATCAGGAGAGAAATAATGGTAACCTAATAACAGATTAAAACCATCAGTCATTCTAATTTCAACCCAAACGCATACACTAACAATTTCTAAGTCAAAACGCCTTCTAGTAATAGGTAACTGGTTGCTAATCGCTGTTAGGACACCACCACCTCTTTTTTTGTTAGTGTCTTCAAACAGTCTATCTGCACGAAACACAGAATAGTTATTTGAAAATAAATTAGAATTAATAACTGACTCAGATAACCATGTTTCAGTGAGACAGATAATGAGATCATTATTACTCACTATATTCTGAAAAATTTAATCAACTTTAGTGTTAAGTCCGCGAACATTTTGGTAGAAAATCTCAAGATGATTAATAGAACTGAACATTGAAAATGAGAGCGAGCAAGACTAAGACTAAGAGGCATTTCCCTGAGAATCAACGGAGTTCGAATTGGCAGAATGCGCAAAGTGCTGCTTAGGCTTTAATTTACCATAAAATGGTGCAATTAGGCAACCAGCAGGCCAAACTTCAGGATTGTTAATGGAATCGAAATCCCTCACATCAACAGTGATGTGAAAGGAAGAATATGATTGATATTTGGTTTTTAGTTTAGTTACAGCAAGAGATCTTAGCTGAAGTTGATTCTTCAGAGAGTCCTCTATACTGTTTGTGTTGACTTTGGAACTAAATCTCGAAACAAATAGAGATTTAGTTTTAATTCTCTCAGGGGCCATTTCAATGCTACTCATGGCCAATGTTCCAACTTTAGGTTCTCTTTTTTTATATTTTTTGCGAGTAACTAATTGAAAACCATCAGATACGTTGGCAGAAGTTGAAGCATTGGCCTGATTCAGTTCGAGATGTCTATCTGTAACAGGAGGAGTTGTAGACACAGACTTCCTTGTTGCTGACGCATCGGAATTGAAAGTATGCGAGTTGTCAGCAGCTTTGTTCACAGACACTACCTTGCTATATGATTTCTTAATGGGGTCATTAGACTGACCCACAGAAGAAATACTTTGAGATGATTTAGGGGGGGGCAGCACCCCTTTGATAACAATTCTGCCATTTGAGCTTTTAGAATAGAATTTTCATTTGCAAGTTCAGCGTAAGACTTCTTAGGGCCCTTAGCTTGCACAGATACATATTGCATTGATTCAAAAGGGACATTTCCCTTATTAGTGAGTATGTTAGAATTAGTCTTCACCAAAATTTCGGCCATCTGAATTTTCAGAGCCGCATTTTCATTCTTAAGTTCTATCATCTCCTTTTGGAGACTCTTCACGTATTCCAATATGTCGCTCACTGTGTCCAGAATGTTCACACTATTTAATCGAACAGTCTCAACCTGGACGGAGAGTGAATCAGCTGAAGGCAGGCTCGGTAGGTTGAGCTCCCTTGAAGGAGAAACGACTTTTTTTGTAGGCGAAATAGGCTTTTTAGAACTTACCGGAGTTTCGTCACCTCGGGAAGTTTTCATTGCACTTACGCAGCACTCGCATTTGTATGAAGAGATGCCTCCATCCATGAAGAAGTTGTACTCCATCTCACCCAGATTGATACAATCCAGATGATATATTGATCCACAAGGCCCCGCACATTTAAAAAATTTCTGCCTACCGAAGAAGGCAGCGCGACAAACCGGGCAAAGATCCTTGCTCGCCGGCATACTGAATACCGCGTAATGCTAAGTAGGCCAGATGTCGTAACTGAAACACTGTTGAGCGCAGCTACGAGCAAACACGTCTACCTCGCATGACGGCTAGATACCTAATAATGATGATAATAATAATAATAATAATAATAATAATAATAATAATAATAATAATAATAATAATAATTTATTGCCAGAACAAAGATACATATTGATTTTTTATATAAGAACTCTGAAGCACCCCCAGAAAGTTACATACTCGTGCTCAGAGGGTATTCCACTTAAGTTAATGTTAAAAGACATTTTATTGAATAACAGAGTAAAAAGTAATAAAAGAAAAAAAGAAGAAAAAAAAACACATCACAATAATTGAACTTTAAATTTTCTCTGTTAACAGCAATTTTTAATAGATTTTTTAAAATAAGGAGCATTAGCAAATTGTATGTTTGGGAATTTATCTATTATCATGTTATAAAGCCTTGGACCGAAGTTGCTACTGTGATTATAAGCTACAGTTGTAGTACGTTTAAGAACTGTCAAGCATATGTTGTCTGATCTTTTGGTTTTATATTTATGTGAATATGAATTAAATATGTTGCTGAATACAGCAACTCAGAACGTTATAAAATGGTATTCCTAAAATAATCGCCATTTCATGATGCACCTCCTTTGATAATTAATCCACATAATATTGCGTGGGCACACAAATGATTGATGTGGAATAAGCATCAAAATTAATAGTTAAAAAGTTATAATAACCAAGTATGTTTACGAGTATATTGATTTGCTTTTACGTTTCACCTCTAGGCAGAGTGAGTGAGTGAGTGAGTGAGTGAGTGAGTGAGTGAGTGAGTGAGTGAGTGAGTGAATATCTAAACGAACGGAACATTCAAAGTATTAACCAGTGAATGATTCTTTTATTTTCAGATTCAACACGGAGTTGTACCAATCCCAAAATCGTCAAATATAAATCGACTACAACAAAACATAGATGTATTCGACTTCGAACTGAGTCTTGATGAGCTTGCTACTATAGACGCCCTGGACATCGATAGTAGGATATTTACATATCCACAGTATGTATCAAGAGAGACTCTTCCTTATAGTACCGTATTACATAAGTATGATTGAGAATGAACGCAATATTGACAAGTCATAAAAGACATTGAAAAGACTAAGTAAAGAAATTATCGAAACGAGGAATTTTCTATAATTACATCAAGTCACCATATTATTATTATAAAAAAACATTGCCTCGTTTTCTTTGTTTAGTGATCAAAGTTAGAATTTTCTCTCCTAAGGAGTCGAAATTCTTTTTTCACCCAAACAAATTTTGTGTTTCATTCTTGTTTTCAAGGCAGCGGTAATATTCCTCAATGCTGACAACATGAATGGAAAATTCCGACAATTCTAGTGATAGGACAGATTAAAGAACTGAATTATTGAAGGAGGAAGTGGACGTGAATGTCAAGGTGGCACTTTGGGTGCATGCGTTCAATAACACGTTTGTCCACTCTGAAAGAAAAATGACTTAGCTATGGAAATGTGAGGTTAAATGGGATTCGCAACGTCAGGCACAGCTTTCGTGAGCACAACTCTGTTATTCTCACCGCACTAGAGCGGAGAAATACGGTATTTCTTTCATAACTCGGTATGTACTGTACTGTACTGTACTTCCTTGTTTTCAAAACTCTGTTAGTCAAAATTCCGGTCGCAACACACTGGCTTCATGCAATTCAATGAAGATTCCTGCCGAGATTCATTTACCAGCGAACCGTGTCTTTGGGCGAGTTGTGAATCTATAAAGAAAAGAATGTACTATTCTCACTCCTCAGACATACGTGGAAATCTACAAGGAAGTTGGAGAGGTGAAAATCACTGGAGATGATTGCAAATTATATGATATTATGGGACTCTTACATATCCTACTAACATAATCAGAGAAAAGAAAAGAATATTTATTAAGGAGGACAAATCAAGAGGCCATAGAATGGTCAGGGTAATAATGGAGCTTTATTACATAACGCATGACCCAAACTGTGAAGAAATATAATGAAATGAGATTGTTCCTTCGAAGAAAGAAGTCTACAAGAGTTTTCTCTCCAGCATCCTATTTCAAAGGATAAGAAAAATGATGTACTGAAGTTTCTGAAGAGTTTTGCGGGCCAAAATTGAAGAAGAAAATGAAGCATTAGATTTGGAATAGGTACAAACCATTATTATTTGGTACTGAAAATGATAATGTAAAGGAAAATGGTCAAAGGGATTGTGACTGTGAGGAGGATGGTATTAGATTCAATCTGTAAAAATGTGATGTTTGTTATTATATTTTGTTAAAAGATAGGAATATTTAAATTTCAAATGCTGATATTTCTTGCAGGTAATTTTCCACATATGAATATTATGTTATAACCTGTTTTAATTATTAATAGTATTGTGTTTCTCAAATGTTACTTTCGTGAAAACTTTGTCGATTGTTTTTATTTAAAACTTTGTTCATCTGGAGTTTACTTTCAAAACTTCGTTAAGTTCAGAATATTTTCATTTGTAAGACATTAAGTATTGGAAGGCGATTTTTGAGTTTAAGCCCACTGTTCACCGAGTGCTTACGTTATTGGTGAGATAAAATCCTTCATGACACATTGTTTAATTTCCTTTTTTTATTTTTGTCCATTTCATATTTTATGGACAAACGTATTTTGAACGCAAGCCCTACATTTATGATTATTAAGAAAATCTTTTTCGGCCATGTACAGATCTACAATGGAATGTATAAATTCACTGAATTTCAACTAATCGCTTATGACTGGCGACTTTACTGCTTCCTAGGCTATGTAAAAACAATTGAAATTGTAACTCGGCTAACAAGTTACTGAGGAACATCATAATCTAATTATGAGTTGCCAAATTCTTATACCTTTAACTTTTTTAATATAATCTTGTATTCTCTCAAGGTACTTCTCCCGAGTGCTTAAAAGTGCCTATGATATTACCAATTCTAAGAACGGAGGTCCTCATGAATTAAGTAATTACAGGCCAATAACGCTACTTTCAACTTTTTAAAATTATTTAAGAAACTGCTTTACAAGCGAATTATTGATTTTTTTCCAGCTAAGTAATAAATAATTTATCAAAATATTAACGTTGTTTCATAACAGCTAATCTACGGATTCTGCTTGCGTTGAGTATGTTAATTTTGTATCAAGATGTCTAGACAAAAAATAAAATGTGGTTAGGCTGCTTTTTAACCTATCATGTGCCTTTGACTCTACTGATAATGCCTTCCTTAACTATAAATTAAATAATTTAGGAATTAAGAAGGTCGAATGCTGCCTTAATATCTTTTGTCAAAAATCGTACTCTGTCAAAATAAATTGTAAAATTTTCTGTAAATACATAGTACTGAATAATGGTTGCACCAAGGATCTGTTCTTGGTCCCTTACTATTGTTTTTATTTTTGGTAACGACTTAGAGCACTACTTTGACTTTCATTGCTTAATAATGTATGCTGATGATGTTTCCTTGGCTATATCAGACAACTATCTGGATACTTTAAATATCAAAGTCATAAAGATCATGGAAGCTTTTAAAAACTGATATGAAATTAATAGTCTTATAATTAATGTTGACAATTCAGATTATTTTTTCACAAAATTGGAGTTCTTTTTCTAATTCTCAGTTAACTACAGTATCAACCTATAAGTTTTTAAACGTAACACCCATTGATAATTCTCTGTTGGAATCCTCATCTAGACAATGTCTCTAACAAACTAAACATAATTTTTTATGCTATGAGATGTTTAAAACAAATTCTTCATCGTACAAACTTGTTAACTATGTAATTTGCATGTGTTCAGTCTATCTTATCTGATAATGTAATACTCTAGGAGTCTAGGGCAATGAAACCTGTAATCAGGGGGTTTTTATCATCCAGAAACAGATTTTAAGAATTGTTTTAATTTAAAACCAAGAGAATCTCTTAGAGACATTTAAAAAAATTTTAACCATTGTCTACTTCTTTATTGTTTTATAAATCAGCTCTTTTTTACAAAGAAAAACAACAATGAAACGTTTAAATTAAATAAAGATGTCGATATGTATTATACAAGAAAAATAAATGAAATATATTTATTGCAAACTACGGGACATCTTATTATTCAAAGTCAAAGTTGTTTCTGTCAGTTATGTAAATTACCACCTGATATATTGCAAATTTGTAATATGAAGATGTTTAAGACGACGCTAAACGACTATTTGTTTTCTAAATGAATTTACTTACTGATTGGCGTGTCCATCTGTACATTTTATGGCAGCTGGCAAAAATAAAATATAATATGATCCGACACGACGCAACACGATAAATACGATATATAAAGGCTTTCATTTCAAAACCTCCCAGTATAAATAGCTAATTGTTTAAATTGAATTTAATTTAAACAAAAAACACGTGAATTTAAATATTGAGGGGGAAGTCTGAAACCAGGCTTAATTGCATATTAGATTCCACCCCCATCCTCAGCTACCCCCACCTCCCCACTTTGAAATTTCAAATGGGACCTCTGTATTTTTATACTTAAATATGAAAGAACTTCCAATTGTTTATACACCTCATTCATTTGTTTTCGTATCTTTTGTTTTGTATCGTCGCCTAGCAAACTGTATTTTTGTTATTATCAGTTGATTGTAGGATGAAAACACAGCTTATTTTGTGTAATTTCCTAAATTTAATCAATAAGGATGATTTATGTTCACTCTTGAAGGGTATACACCATTTTAAAATAATTTAATACACAAACAATTATTATATGAAATGCTCAATAAGTTTTTGTAGCTTTATTCTCTTTAGCTCTAATCAACAATAACAAGAATCTAGGTTGCCAGGCGACGACAGAAAACAAAAGATGCGAAAACAAATTAATGAGATGTATAAACAATTGAATGCTCTTTCATTTCAAGTATAAAAATACAGAGGTCCCATTTGAAATTTCAAAGTGGGGAGGCTGGGAGTGGGGGATGAAATCTAAAATGCAATTAAGCCTGGTTTCATACTTCCCTCTCAATATCTAAATTCACGCGTTTTTTGTTTAAACTGAATTCAATTTAAATAATTAGTTATTTATACTGGAAAGTTTTGATATGAAAGCTATGTATACATGATAATATGACAGGATAACTCCTAACTTATATGATATTTTATTAGTTTGTATTTATGCATTTATACTTTTTTGTGTATTTATTTTTATTTACCCATTTACTTATTTTTTATTTTACGTATTTATTTATTTTTTTATGTTTGTACTTACTTACATGGTTCTTATTTTTGTTTATTTTGGTATTTCTTTGTTCATGTATTTCAATATGTATTTAATTATTAATTTATCCATGTATTTATTTCTTAATTTTTGTATTTATTTAATATATTTATTTGAACTGTCCGTCAAATTGTCTTATTAAATATCAAACGAGGTTTCAATTTCCTTAGAAAAAAGTTTTATGATATTACCAATGATGTTAATGACAACGATACTAGTAATATCTTTAATTACTATTCTATTGCAGGCGTCTTTCTTGACCTCGATAAGCTGAATATTTTTGGATCATTATACAGTACCGACATAGAACATTTAAGAAAAGCAACCACTGAAAATACATTTTTACTCAATATTATTATTATTATTATTATTATTATTATTATTATTATCATTATTATTATTATTTCATTACATGGCATTGTGACTTTACCCTCTTTGGTGATATCTGGTATTAGTTGGTAACACTGAAGAGACGGCCAAATTAGTCTTTTAGGAACTACTCTTACGTGAACCTCACTATCTCTTTATTCCATTTCAGCTTCATGGACTCTAAGGATTACCCATTCTATATAGAATTCTGAAGACATACCTTTAACTTCAAGACGAAATTCCTTACTACGATGTATTACAGCGAGCTGAATGGGGTGACAATTTGTGACAATTTTGAATATACTAAGTACAATAAAAATGTCAACATAAATCAAGATTGTATTTTCCTTGTTTGTAAGCAGCATGTAAAATAAATTAAATACAGTAAAACCTTCCTAAAACGTACCATCTATAAAAAGGAAACCTGCACAAACGAAAAATAAATTTGGGAACGGAATGATTTCCTGTGTAAAATAATGCTTTAAACGGAAAACTGCCTAACGCGAAAACGGAATCATTTTTGGGCACCATTTAGATAAAAAAAAAAAACCTTATTAAAACGGATAATTTTAAGCGTAACTGTTGCTAAATTCTATTAAATCATTTTTAATTTTGCGATAATATTTTACGAAGCATGGCATAATTTTTTTGTCTGACTGTGCATGCAATGATCTGGAAGACTTTCACTATTCTTTGTCAGGCTTTTGGAGTGAAGCTTCTCTAAACATGCCACTATTCTATGCTTATTGTCAAGGACCCGGGCAGGTTACTGACCCCGTGTACCGTTACTTCTTCCAACCCTCTTGCATGTTCGTTCATTTATTCTCAGTAAGCCACTACAGCAGTGGCGCTCGTGAACTTGTGGATTGGAAGAGCTGTAATAGATTTCGGTACATACAAATTTCACTTCTTGATATCATTACTAATAAGTATAGGACAAAAATAAATGCACTACATATCGAAAAACCAAAACTTCCTGACTTAGTTGGGAGATGTCTGTGGGACCATTTGCTAATCCCTAAGAAAAAATAATGCCATCGATTTCAGTCTGAATTTCAGATCGGCAGACACTCAACTTACAATCTACCAGTTCATTCTGAATTGTCTTAGAATAACCTTAAACATTGGCATGTTCCAAATGATTTTTGAGAGGCTCGTTTAGATTACTCACGAACTGTAGCAACCCACGAAACACATCAGGGTTCTTCGAATCGTTTTTTCATCATGTCCCCTAAGGGGAAGTTCATATTGGCCACAAAATTTGATATAATCAATATTTTTTTAAAAATAATTTCACGATTTTTTCTCACTTCTTGATTATGTTTGAGAATGTTTGTTCTGTTCGTTTCACTTAATTGCACAGCAGTATGAGTTGCGTAACATAGCCAATGAAACAACATTTTTCAAGTGAGACTGCGAAGATTCGTGCATTTTGCTTTTTAGGGGAACATGTCCTAAATCTGTCACACCACTCCTAGTCCATGCAGCATCACCACCGAAGAGGAGGTAAGGAAAACAAAATACAGATTTTTTTTTGTTCACATCCACGTAACCACAAATGTTTAGCGTAAGTTTCATTGTTATACTTCCTTACATATATGCACTATTTCGGCTGGAAGAAGCTTAAGTAAGATTTAAGTCGGCTAACGGACGACCCTTTAATTTCACTTCATTACATCAATATTCTCCGCAAGGGAAAGTTGAGAAAAATAAAAGTAATATTCTGTAATTCACACACACTCATGCTTGCACATTTGCACTGGTTAAGTTACGGTACTAAGACGTCACACCAAAGCAACACTCAGATATACTGATAGTCAACAATTTTCTAAAACTGGAAAAGAAGTCTCTTTCGTATTTTACGTGCTATATCAAAAGGATTCTACTCGTGCAATCATTTTGAGTTAAGGCAAATATTAGGTTCTGCTGGAGGCTGGATATATACGTAATAATAAGGCAAAAGAGAATATTAATTTCGTTATATTAACTCGATAAGATTCTACAACAATAAGTATGTGAAAAGAAAATAAAAATTTTGTCATTAAGTTTCAAGGGAATAGAGAATCCATTTGACGCAGCATTACAATAGCGGTGTGGGAGGAGAGGAAAGATCCCTTGTGGCCTGGCTCTGCAAGCCACTGCGGCGAGATATGGGTTTTAAACAGCGGCAGTTTCCCTCTGCTTCCCTTCACCTCTCTACCCCCTCTCTATGAGCTGACCACCCTGCAGATCCCAGGACGACTTTGAATGCAATGTCAATTCCAACACAGTCGACGCGCAAAAAGATTATGCATAAGATAATAGTACATATTCCCGGCCAGATGAAATATACAGCAATTTACCAATAAAAACTGTAATAATTATTCTACAAATTAAAATAAATATTATTTTTATTTTCCTGTTAAAGCAGGGAGTGCTGCAGCTCCGCAGCTCTTATGGACGAGCCGCCCCTGCACTACAGTGATAAAGGACAGTGCGAGTAGAATAAAACTGTGAATAATTGTAGTGTAGTGTCAATTTAGTTTCACATTTTCGTTTATTTATTCTGAGTTTTAATACAGTGTTAAATAACAGTGTGATTTAATAAAAAAAATCCTAGTTGCCCAGTTCTATAATGGAAGAGTGGCTTCATTCTTTTAATGGAGCAATGAAACGTCAAGGTCATAGGGCCATACTGTTTTTAGACAATGCTACCTGCCATCCAAGGATTGATTTATCTAACATGAAGTTAATTTATTTTGCACACAACTTCAGTTACACAACCGATGGATCAGGACGTAATTTACACTCTGAATTGATGCAGGACGCGAAGAAAATATTACAACGTTCCCTTCAAAAAAAAAAAAAAAAAGTCGCGGGAATGAACTTTAAAAGAAATGTGGGGCCCAAGATAATAATTATGAAAATAAAATTCACTTTGCATGTACTGTAGTAACTTTTATTTCAAATTATTTCTTCATTGTGTTCTTCCTACAGTTTTGCAGTAGTCTATTCTTAGTTTTGCCGAAATTCAACCCTTTGTAAAACGAACACCTGTGAAAACGGAAAAGAAATTCTGGAACGATCGCGTTTCGTTTTAGGGAGGTTTTACTGTATTTTTAATTTTAACTTCGGTTGTACATAGGTAATTTATTGTATTACGGATATGAGTATTATTTTAAATATTAAAACAAAATGATATCTATGTAATTTACTCATGGAATTGAAGACTTCCCTCGAATAAGAGTGTAACCAACAAATCTATAATACACGTTGCAGGATAAAGGAAAATAATTTCAGGGAAATATATCATTAGGTCTATATTTACAAGCAGAACCATTTGATTAATCAAGGATACAATTTTATTCAGCTGTTGGATGCATTAATTATTGTTATAAATGAATACTTCAAAATTACTTTTTCCCGCCGACGTCACATTTTTCATTAATTTGATGTTACACCCTTTTTCGAGGTAGGTCTTCAATTACAGAATAAATTTGCTCTATCTATGAGTACGGATCTTCAGTGAGAGAAAACATTACTGTCCCGACATGGTAATAACCTAATAATAATTATAAGTTATTTATGAGCAATATTTGAGTACTGTGATTTTCGGTTATAATTTTCTGTAAATATCCTGCTTATTAATGGTTGATTTTTTGGTAGTCTGACATTTCCTTCACGTGACACTCACTGCAATTTATTTTGAAGAAGGAAGGAAACTGGGTCTCTGGAAGCACTGTTAACTTCATGGACAACATGCACTCTTTCGCCTCGATTCTTCCCCAATCAGCAGTATGGCTGGAATGAACTGAATGTCCCTTTATGATTCATATGTTCTAAAATATTACTTCCTATACATATTTTTGCCTTTAAAGGAGTAGGCCCCATCAAATGCAATTACTTTAGCTTCTTTATAGACATTTCCAATCCATATTAATTTGATGTACTTACTCATATCATTGTAACCTGTCTTCTGTATCAGCTATTTTCATCTGACAGCAGCAAATAATACAGTGCCAATAGTACTGTTATTAATGCTAAAATAGTAGGTCTACGGAATTAAATATTTCGGTGAAGCAAATAATACTAACCAAATTTGTCACACAGCTCTTGGAAGCAAAACTGCTTGTCATGTGGCACCTGTATTGTAAAGTTCTCTTTTGAAATACATGCTAAGTTATCCCCGTGAACCAGTAAAAGGGGGTAAAAGTTTGACAATTTTTAATATAAAATTCTATATAATATTCTAATATAATTCTAAAATTATATTTTTAATCTTTCTTCCACTGTTTTACAAGTTCGTCAATAAAAAATTGCGGGTGACAAATGACACCCTTGTCTAGCACCATAATTAATCTCTTTACTTTCATATTTAGTTTTGTTCACCTCTACTGTAAATTCACTGTAGAAACACGACTCAAAATTTCTTTAACTAAACGTTGCGAATTCCATTTATCATAACACTCCATTAATTTATTTCGGTTAGCAGTTAAGGAGTTCACAGCACATTTTTAGCTCCATAATACTTCCCGATTAAAGAAATGATACTTCTGAATGGTTCATTCTCTATTTGTATTATTCTTTTACCTTCAAACTAAAGAAAAAACGTATTTTACAAACAACTTTAAATTAGTTTAACTCTGAAAATATTGAGAATAGGAACTATGTTCATATGACATTTTTTGCTCAAAATGTCTTCAGAAATAGCTCCGTAAAGGATGGTAAATCCTCGTGAATCACCCTGTATAACATGACCAGGGATTGTACTCAAACGCAACAACGTGGTTTCCACGGTATCTATAAAGCATACCGAAGTGCAGTACTGTTTCGCTTTGTCCTTCATTACTTCAAAACACAAAAAAAGTTTTATCGGTATCAGACTGCTAAATTTCCATACAATACCAACCATGAAAAACAGGTTGTATAGTCAGAGCTGTTAAACAAGTTCCATAATCTCCTGTTAAGTAATCCCTTGCTACTGATAAATACAGACTGAAACCAGCAGTTCGTTCTTCATTGTGTTTACTTGTGTATTAAAATGTCGAAGACAGTGCTGCCTACTATAAGACTGAATAACAATACACTGATGCCCGTACTAGGACTGGGAACATCTCAAGTAAGTATTCGTTAAGTAAAGTATAACATTCTCGCAAACATTGAAAAATGTTTATGTAACATGGTGGCTCACGACGGAGGGCACTGTAAACTAGAGTCGTGGAAGACAGTGGTTGTACTCGGTCAAGATTCCCTTATTCTTCGAAAGACTTGAGCAGTTTTACCGGTTTCGTATCCTCTTGCCCTGTTATATCTCATCTGACCCAGCACGCAGTGTATGTAGACTTGTACTGCTCAAGCGGCGTCTGCAATGATGTCATTTATCCTATCACAAATCTAAGAAAGGTTTCCATGAACAAATTAACTATACCGTAAAATTGGGTAAATAGAGACAGTGTTAATAGTTTTTACCTCTACACTTTTAAACCAATTAGTCTGTTTCGACCCAATAAAATTTTATCATTAGAACAAGCTGTTCATGTTTCAATTGCCTATTGAAAACACTGTCTTGTAACTGCAATTTTACATACATATTTTTTTAGACGTTTCTCTATTCACACCAGTGTTGGAGTTAATAGGGACACACATTATTTCAGCTTGATGTCTCTATTCTAGTGTACATTGGGACGAATAGGGACATTTCTTATCTTAAAAAAAACTACTTTATTAATTTAATAGAGAAAATTACATATTATAACACAAAACTTTACCATAACTCAACACAAGCCATTAAATCGATGTCTTCCCCTTCTAGCACCTGGTGGATTCAGAACTGTCAGAAATTGTGCCTGCTGTAACTCAAATTCTTCAGCTACATTTGGAAACACATAAATGTTGGACACATTGCAAGATTCTCGGAGAAAAGTTCCCAGATATTTCTGTTCTGAATTGATAACTTTCAGTACCTTTCCTCATCAACATTTTTTTCCAAGTCACGTT
The DNA here is from genome assembly GCF_040183065.1 of Periplaneta americana. Taxonomy (NCBI): domain Eukaryota; kingdom Metazoa; phylum Arthropoda; class Insecta; order Blattodea; family Blattidae; genus Periplaneta; species Periplaneta americana. Next base: position 84,640,073 of record NC_091117.1, read on the forward strand.
CATAGGTGAACTGCCTCATCAATTTCTTCATCTTCGGACAATGTTGAATTGCCTTCATCTTCTGAAATTATGCAGTCTCCTTCAGAAATACTTCTCTCAGCTGGTACTGGCAGTGTTTTCTTTCGGCCTGTTGCCTCATTATCTTCTTTCCATCTTTAACAGCCTGAACTACCTGGATTCACTGTAAGTGAATTTTAGAATGGGGTCTCTCTTTTGCATGTTCTTCCCATTGTCGTATTCACCCCAATCTTGAGTTAGACAATGACACTTTTCTTAAACATGTAGATAACTTACGATTAAATTCAACATTTTTCTCGAAAACCTTACAGATAGTTTATTGAAAATGAGCAAGTGTAATGATTAGAACTGAAATAATTGTTATAGGCTACGCTGCATCGTACGTAGAGCTCTGTGTTTACAAAATTCTTGTGCGCACGCGCAACTGCTTATGCTTATACAGTCCGCTCCATATGAATGAACTCATAATAGAATTTACATTCACAAGATTACTTATGTTTCAAATTAACTCGAAACAAATATTAAATTACAAAAAATATCATTATCAATTAAGTCAAACACAATTTCCCCATGTTCTGAATTCAGTAGTCCTCCTTATTATCTGTTCTTTGTTGGATTTTTGTTCCGGCATTCTGATACAACCTCACGTCACTCAAGCAGGTCTACTATTGAGGAGAGTCGGATGTGCAGTAGTGGAAAAAGAAACCGGACCCTTGTAGCTGATACAAAAGAATCCTGTGCTGTGTATTGTGTCAAACTGTGGTAATTTCAATATTGACAGTGAAGCCATAGGTGTGTATTGCTATTTAATGTAAAAATTCGCAGTTATCTTTGCCGAATAGAGGTATAAATGTAATATTGATGCCAGGTAAAAATAAAACTCTCAAAGTTTTTTCGTCTGTAAGTTTGAGGCACTGAAGGAAACAAAAGACGGTAAGAATCGAACAAATGCAATAAATTTCATTGTTACAATTAATTATACAAGATGGATGTGTTTTGTGACTAACAAAATTTGAATCTGTGACTCTGAAATCAGCTACAAGAGTCTGTCCGGTTTTTTTTTTTTGCTATTACTACACTTTCTCTCTGCTCCTTACAGACACTATACTAAAAGCCAGGTTATGAACCGACTAAACCGGAAGCAACGTTCTATTGCTCTCTTTCTGAGCTCTGTTGCCACACAGTGGTGCGAGATTCAAAGCGTGTTCAGTGTTTGTCACCGATATGTTTAAAATAACTACTGCATATAGTTCTCGATAACACTAGCAACAATATTAGTAATTAAAATTGCGGTTTTTAAGAAAGCACGGGCTAATGACGCTGGTACAAAATGCGACTCGTAATGCGCGTGGTACTGGAAATGAACTGGGAAGTTTGGCTACACTGTCTCCGTGATCCCGTTGCCAGATTTTCGTTGGCAGACAACATTTTCACGCGAGGTCCAATGAAAAGCTCCGTTCTCCTTTTCCCCTCCAACCCCCACACTCAACGTGTCACCACTGCACAATAATTGTTTCAGAAAGACGTGGATTCAAAGATTGTCAGGATTTTAGGTGTGAAGTTATGCAAGTTAGAAGACTTGTAATTAGGTAATAATTCATACAATTCCTTGCTGGTTTTGAGTCCGCAACATTTGCGACAGCGTTATTTGCGACAGTGTACCATTCCCGACAGTGCTAATATTCCCCTCGACAACTTGATAAACAAGTGCGTCATTTGCAACAGATTCATAATTTTTCTTTCTGTGACTCGTTACCAGTGCATTTGGTGTAAGGTTCAACACTTTGGTTTAGTTCATTCTTACGAGGACCAAGCGATTCGACTTCACAACCGTATGTGTACATTATTGGCGTTCTTATAGCCAGAGAACGTTGAAAGTGCCTGGTTATATATCATGGAACATTACTTTACGACCGTAAAGTAACAGAATTCAACGACATTTTTGTGAATCAGTGGCTTGAAATTGATAGAATACTCATCAGTATGTGGAATTGTTACAAAAGAAGACACAGAACCAACAACGCATTGGAAGGATGGAATCGGAGACCTTTCAAGAAGACCACATCCCAACTTGTTCGTTTTAATAAATATCCGGGAAAAAAAGAAGCCGAATAGGACAATTTCTTATGTGACAGAAGAACATGAAGGAGAAAAAGGGAAAAATGAAATATATTAAAATTGATTAAGCTTTATGCACGGCTTATAGAAAACATTGTTTTCAATATCATTTTACAATTTATGCAACTTTTTAAACCACATACCCGCCTACTTCAGGAAGTGTAGATAGTCTCAAACCTAGAAAAAGTGTGAGAAAAAGTTACAGAGTTCTTAAGAATCTTCTACTATCGCAAATGATGCGGATACAAATTGTGTTATTGGAAAAACCACCTGCAGTTACATGAGATTGACCGAAATGTCACACATAATGACCACTGTCGGAGATGACGCTGTCGCAAATGGCGCGCTACGCTGGTAACAAATTATTCTTGTAGCTTATTGAAAACTTTCTCAGTCTTTCAACCTGCACAACAAATTAAATTAAAATAACACGTTGCTTTATCGCACGTAACAGATATTTCACTAACACAAACCATTTTTGACAATCCTATTTTAAACTCTAATCTATAAGTTTATGTTTGCAAAATCATTCTTATGTTCAAGATCGAAGAGAAGTCTGATATTATAATTTTTATGTAAATCTCAACGCAACAGTTGAGGCATTGAACTTAAACCTTATTCATAATGACAAAATAGTCTTGTTACCATGATTCTGAAAGCTGAAACGAAACCTACAATATATTCGCCTTATTCCACCACTTTACACATCCCCAATTAAGACGCTATGGTACCGAATTCAACCTGTGTTTACTGTACGTACACGCTGACAGGTAGGATATAGCCTATCGTAGTCTATTTTAATTTGATATTTTCGACGTTTTATCAACTGCTGTGATTATCTAACGTCTGAATGAGATGAAGGTGATAATACCAGCGAAATGAGTCCGGGGTCCAGCGCCGAAAGTTACCCAGTATTTTCTCTTAATGGGTTGAGGGAAAACTCTGGAAAAAACGTCAACCAAGTAACTTGTCCCAACCAGGATTTGAACCCGGGACCGCTCGTTTTACGGTGAGGCATGCTAACCGTTACTCCACAGCGGTGGATAGGTGGAAATTTGTGGAGAAAGGAATGAAGGGGTGGTGTATACAGTGCCGCGCGGGAACATATTGCCCATGCTTGCCTTAGAACACCTTCGACCCACATATACATACGTTCCTTGAAGAAAGACTCCCCGCCCTATCAGAGTAAGCGTATTAGCAAAAGGGCTTCATTTGTGATACCAAGAATATGATCACCATGTGCACACGTCACTTACTACAAGCGCGCTTATTAAAAAATTATGTTTTTTTTTTTTAATGATGCTCGCAACTGCGGTGATTATATCAGCGTCGCCGGTGTGCCGGAATTTTGTCCCGCAGGAGTTCTTTTACATGCCAGTAAATCTACTGATATGAGCCTGTCTCATTTAAGCACACTTAAATGCCATCGACCTGGGATCGAACCCGCAACCTCGAGCACAGAAGGCCAGCGCTATACCGACTACGCTTCCTAGGCCGACTGTACTTGTTAATCGACAGTATAATGAAAGATGGACTGATGTCCATAGTCCACAGGAATGACCCTCACAATCACCTGTTATGATTCCAATGGACTTCTTCTTATGGGGTTATTAAACAGTGGACAGGAATGATCTAGTTAATAGATTCAGAGCCTCATTTGATTAAGTATATCTAAGAATACTTACTCCAGTCCGTCAATCCTTTATGAGGAGGAAGGTGAATACACTACTCTGTCGATATAAGAAAAAGCCAGTGTCTACCTACTTAAATATCTGCAGTGCCTGCGAAAAGTGACAGTTTCCACAAACCTTTTTTGATAATTTATTGACAACTTATACTGGTTTATGTCGATTTTATTTTTTTCTGTATGAATTATACTTATGTCTCTTTTTCCAAGCGAGCAGATGTTCCGTAAGTTGTCAATAAATTATCAAAAAATGTTTGTGGAAACTGACTTATGTCACTTTTCCCAGGCACTGCAGATATAACACGCGGAGCAATTTCCCTGCAATCGGGAAGAATCATTGATAGGTACATCATGAAAATCCAGGATTATTATGGAGAGTAAAAAATCGACCACACGGGAATAGGTATTTAAGAGTTGTTAATTTATTATAAAAAGTAAAAATGATACAACGTTAATACAAATCAATTCTATTTCTTAGAATATATCTATGAAATACAATGATAAATAAATAAATAAATAAATAAATAAATAAATAATAAATGAATGAATGAATGAATGAATAAGTAAAAGTAAATAGAAATATAAGCAAATAATAAATATAAGTATATAAACAAACAAATAAAGAAATATACGAAGAAAGAAATGAAGAAATAAGAAAAGAAAGAATGAAAGAAATAAGGAAGAAAGAATGAAAGAAACAAGAAAAGAAAGAAAGAAAGAAGGAAACAAAGAAAGAAATAAGAAAAGAAAGAAAGAAAGAAAGAAATAAGAGAAGAAAGAAATAAATAAGGAAAGAAAGAAAAAAGAAAGAAAGAAGGAAGAAAGAATGAAAGAAACAAATAAGGTATGAAAGAAAGAAGGAAATAAGGAAAGAAAGAAAGAAATAAGAGAAGAAAGAAAAAATAAGGAAAGAAAGAAGGAAGACAGAATGAAAGAAAGAAATAAGGAATGAAGGAAAGAAGGAAATAAGGAAAGAAAGAAAGAAATAAGAGAAGAAACAAATAAATAAGAGAAAAAAGAAAAAGAAAGAAATAAGAGAAGAAACAAATAAATAAGAGAAAAAAGAAAAAGAAAGAAGAAACAATGAAAGAAAGAAATAAGGGATGAAAGAAAGAAAGAAATAAGGAAACAAAAAGAAAGAAATAAGGAAAGAAAGAAATAAGAAAAGAAAGAAAGAAATAAGGAATGAAGGAAATAAGGAAAGAAAAGAAAGAAAGAAAGAAGAAAGAATGAAAGAAAGAAATAAGGAATGAAAGAAAGAAGGAAATAAGGAAAGAAAGAAATAAACGAAAGAAAGAAATAAATAAGTAAAGAGAAAAGGAAGAAGAAATGAAAGAAAGAAATAAGGAATGAAAGAAAGAAGGAAATAAGGAAAGAAAGAAAAAAGAAAGGAAGAAAAAATGAAAGAAAGAAATGAGGAATGAAAGAAAGAAGGAAATAAGGAACGAAAGAAAAAGAAAGAAAGAAAGAAGAAAGAATGAAAGAAAGACATAAGGAATGAAAGAAAGAAGGAAATAAGGAAAGAAAGAAAAAAGAAAGAAAGAAGAAAGAACGAAAGAAAGAAATAAGGAATGAAAAAAAGAAGAAAATAAGAAAAGAAAGAAATAAAAGAAAGAAATAAGGAAAGAAAGAAATAAATAAGGAAAGAAAGAAAAAAGAAAGAAAGAAAGAAGAAAGAATGAAAGAAAAAAATAAGGAATGAAAGAAAGAAGGAAATAAGGAAAGAAAGAAAAAAGAAAGAAAGAAGAAAGAATGAAAGAAAGAAATAAGGAATGAAAGAAAGAAGGAAATAAGGAAAGAAAAAAAGAAAGAAAGAAGGAAGAAAGAATGAAAGAAAGAAATAGGAATGAAAGAAAGAACGAAATAAGGAAAGAAAGAAAAAATAGGAGAAAAAGAAATAAATAAGACCAGAAAGAAATAAATAAGGAAAGAAAGAAAAAAGTAAGAAAGAAAGAATGAAAGAAAGAAATAAGGAATAAAAGAAAGAAGGAAATAGGGAAAGAAAGAAATAAGAAAGAAGGAAGAAAGAATGAAAGAAACAAATAAAGAAAGAAACAAAGAAACAAATAAAGAAAGAAAGAAATACATAAAGAAAGAAAGAAAGAAATAAGAGAACAAATAAATAAATAAGGAAAGAAAGAAAAAAGAAATAAAGAAGGTAAGAAATAAGAGAAGAAAGAAATAAATAAGAAAAGAAACATAAAAGAAAGAAAGAAATAAGAGGAGAAAGAAATAAACAAGAGAAGAAAGAAATAAATAAGAGAAGAAAGAAATAAATAAGGAAACAAAAAAGAAAGAAGGAAGAAAGAATGAAAGAAAGAAATGAGGAATGAAAGAAAGAATGAAATAAGGAAAGACAGAAAGAAAGAAAGAAAGAAAGAAAGAAAGAAAGAAAGAAAGAAAGAAGGAATGAATAAATAAGGAAGGGATGAAATAAAGAAAGAAACAATGAATGAGAGAAAGAAACAAATAAGGAAAGAAAGAAAGAAAGAAAGGAAGAAAGAAAGAAATGTTACCTTAAACTCTGCAGGAATATCCTTAATATTTGCGCTGTTTCCAAGGCGTTGAATAATATTTACTTTATGAGAAGTACTCAGGCGTGAACGTGTTTGTGATATGATACCGTACCGGTATGCAGGCGCTTGGATTCTCGTCACAACAACAGATCACGTTGTACTGTTTTCTGCTTTCTTTAGATTCAAACGCATTCTACTAAATCGGCGGAGCAGTGTATTTTGAATAATTAATATAAATAATAAAAGAAGCAAACAGGAACCGTGTATACAAAGCATAACTAAATAAAATCTGCCTCAATATGTTCCTTTCTACTTTCCCAGTTGCTAAAAACTAATATCTTTCTGCGTATTCGTTGACTAGAAACAAACGAGGAATTTAAAGCCGTTACTAAAATTCTAAAGTCAAATCCATATAAATTCGTTATTGTTGTAAGTCCTATTGCAAGAAGTAGTCTCTATTACAACAAAAGAACTTAATTTTTCAGTCTCCATAAATCTTCGCGCTAAAATAGGTCTAGCGTCTACTGTAAGATAATTAAAGTTTAAAATGGAACATTATTAAATAGTTGTTTGTATTATCAGTACATTGAAGAAAATTAGTCTTTTACGCATCTGATCTGTATATTCACACTATGTAACAACTGTAGAAAAGAAACATCTGCTGATTGTACACAATATTTAACTACTTATTCTAAAACATATCTGATTTCACTCCCAACACTGAAAATATCACTGCCTTACACTTTGTAATTTTAATTTTCATTGCTAAGTTTTATTTCACACTTTTCATTCATTCATAGTGTTCTGCCCAAGGGCAGATCTTTCACTGTGAATCCAGCTTTCTCCAATCTCTCCTATTTACTGCCTTCCTCTTAGTCTCCGCCTACGATCCACATATCTTAATGTCGTCTTTAAATGTTTATAATCTATTTGTTACTCTCAACCACACTAATATTCACCTCTGATTGATTTTGTAACTTAAGTATGTAATAAAATTTATATTTAAAGCAGTTTCTTGGAACTTTCGAAGGTATGATGGTCTCTTGAGATATTATGGATAAAAGACCAATAAAATTAGAGAAAAGCACTTTCAAATTGAGCTGAATACGCTGAGATCTTAAGTAATAATTTATATTCAAGAAATGTTTATTGTAAATGATTTCCTATGTTTTCTCATTATTTATCTTATAATGTTTTATTAGAATTATTGTTCTCCTTTTATTTTGTCGCATACTTGATTGTTTTTAATCACTGTTCATCGTGAATGGATTAGTAGGCCGATCTATGAACCCTTATTTAGGGCGGTTTTTTTCATTTGAAAATATGTTTTTTTTTTTCAACGCAACCTCCGGCATCTTATTATATTGCCGTTCAGACTTCTGACCGACCACAGTGTCAAAAAGAAAGGAATTTTCTTGTATGAATGCGAAGGCTAGAATTAAAACACAGAATCTAGCGCACGCGCAAGCACGCGTGGAATAGCGACATGTATATAATTATGATTTTGATGATGACAGTTTGTAACGTTCTAATAAACGTTAAGAACACGTAAAAAGTGAGAATGAGAATTTTGTTTTTTAAGCCTCTTAACCCTTTGCAGCATAGTGGTTGTTCAGGAGAACCACCGTTTTTCTTTATTTCTCTACAATTATAGCACAGATGTTCCACTATGTAACCATCTCTTGAGGATACATAGAGGTGCCATCTGTGTTTAAAATTGTGTGCAGAGTTAAAATTTTGAAAAAATTGATCGAAGCTTCCTTATGATCCATGATATGAAAAACATAAAAATAACATTTGTGCCTCAAAAGGTTAAACATTTTTGTTTTTATCTACGGTAATATCACTAGATGTTTTGATTTACCTACACAAAATCAAAACTCGAGTGGGATTTAATTGACTATTACACAATTAGAAGAAAGTATATAAAGACTAGAACAAAAGAAAATACTCTAATACAACAAAATATTAATTGACTTTCTAAAACGCTAAACTGTTTTCAAAATATATTATTGTACCATCTCATCATTACAAATATTCTGCTAGATGATAGTAGTGCGTTATGATTAGCTGCTCTCGTGTTACCATTGTGTCAACTACACAATCTTCATTGGACTCTATGGACGATTACTAGTCAAATAGGTTTGCCGATTCAGTTTCATTTTCATTAAAACAGTTGCATTCCACTTCAATTATCAATATATATTAAACAATCTCTGATACGTGACTATCCATAATCTCATACATCAGAAGCTATAACATATTATAAAAGATAAATGATATAAAAGTTTTAATTAAAGATGAAGAAATAAACATGAATCATTTTAAAAGTTACAATAATTATTGAAAGTACAATGTTGGCAAGCAAAGAAACAAATGCTAGGAAGGTGAAGAAAACAAAGAAATGCTAGAGAGGTGATAAACAAATGGTAGGGAGGTGATAAAAACAAATTCCAGGGAGGTGATAAAACGAATGCTAGAGAAGTGATAAAAATTGTGGGATAAGCAGCCATGATTGGTTGAAACATGTCGTTCTGCACCGTTTTATAAGTCAAAAGTAGTATGACGTAGTAAAAATGTAAATGGTCATAGCCTACATAATACTATTAACCATCCCAAAACTATGTTTTGTTTTAATACTTTTATTTTTTTCTAGTTTTGTTGTGTACTTTATGTTTCTCTACACATTTTACGCGTTTTACGCGTAATTTACGTTATCACTTAGAAAACATTTTTACGAGTAATTGTACAGCCCTAGCGACCTCTGTCCAGCCCACTAAGATTAACCCCAGTGTTCCACAGAAAGAGCTTCATACCCAATCCGCTCTAAGCTTCGAAAACAGGATTTAATATTATGTAATTTGTAAATTCTAATATCTCAGTAAATTTACAGGCCAAACCAGGAGAGATGCTGCAAATCGTCAAAGACGCCATTGATGTAGGTTATCGTAGCTTCGATACTTCTGTGTATTATGGCAATGAGCACGAAGTTGGCCAAGCTATTAAAGAGAAAATTGCAGAGGGTCCTGTTAAGAGAGAAGAGCTATTCGTCACGAACAAGGTAAATAGATATCAGTTTCAAGTTTAACGACATTGTTTGTTCCACGTGAATGTTATTCGTTTTTAGAATTTAACCAAGAATTCGATGTACAGTACATAGCTTGTAAGTAGCTAATGGGGAATTAGAACGAAAGATTCTCTATGACAAAGTTTCTCAATCAGAGATACGGGAGAGCTAGGTACTAGTTCCAGGGTAAATTCTGACCGAAATTAAAAATTTTTAACTTTCGATTCTAGCATTCAGAGTGGTGGAAAGTGCCGAACACTTCAATGGATAAGCTCAGAGTATAAAGTAATCATATAATTTAATTTGTCGTCTAGTTTAAGTAAGTATTTAAGTTCCATAATCCTCTGGCTTAAGCATATTTTTTTCTGTTTCGATCCTGTCTTAGGTATACCTTTAACTTCGTGTTGTATTTACATTATATTATCATACATTTATTTCCTTTTTATCCTCTGGTTGAATGGAAGACAAGACCTCATGGTCTTAGCTCTGTCACAAAAAATAAAGTATTATTATTATTATTATTATTATTATTATTATTATTATTATTATTATTATTATTATTATTATATCAAAGCTTGGTCTTCCTATTCAATACGAAAACGTTTTCTCAATGCCTTCTGTAAAATTGTGTCCTGAGTGATTCCCAACCAAAAGGAAGTCGAAGCCCTCTGGGGAATCAAAGAGCGGTTTATAAGAGGTTGAGAAAATAATAATAATAATAATAATAATAATAATAATAATAATAATAATAATAATAATAATAATAATAATAGAGTCTAATAATAGTAATTTTTAAATTTAATACAGCCTAATATTGTTTATTTACTTGTATCATTAAAGCCTTCCTTTGCCATTGATGTCCTCCTTTGAACTTCCTGGCAGCAGTTCATGTTAAAGTACGTCCGCTCAAATAAGAGCCACTTGCACATACTTTGAGCGGGAGGCGTCAGGTGTTTCAGTCTTGAAGCACGCGGCTGGTTGTTGGTACGCCAGCGCTGTTGACAGATCTAAGTCAGTGCTTCGAGAACAAGTTCATATAGTATTCGGTTTCAGACGAGCCCGCAAATATAATGCAGTTAGCGCAGAACAAGGCAGAGGACAATAAATGTATATTGTGGCTTTTGTGTTCCATATAATATAAATCAAAAATAAAATAGTTCCAACGTCAAATAAACTTTTCAACGCAATGCGTAATTTATTTTATTTTTTTTAATTTTAGTTGGTTATTTAGCGACGCTGTATCAACTACTAGGTTATTTAGCATCGATGAGATTGGTGATAGCGAGATGATATTTGGCGAGATGAGGCCGAGGATTCATCATAGATTACCTTGCATTCACATTACGGTCGGGGAAAACCTCGGAAAAAACCCAACCAGGTAATCAGCCCAAGCGGGGATCGAACCCGCGCCCGAACGCAACTTCAGACCGCAGGCAAGCGCCTTAACCGACTGAGCCACGCCGGTGGCTGCAATGCGTGATAAAACACAAGGCACCCAATATGAGTTTCCGTATCAAAGAAATACTTTAATGCAACTATTACATTCAATGAGGTTTAAATATAAAATTCATGAATCTCAACCAGCAGCAACGGAATCATTACGAATAAGGATGTGGCGTTTCTTGTATTTACGGAATATAGAGTATTATCGGCAACTGGGATATGAAGAAGTATACTTAGACGAAACATAGTATGACACTTATGACGGAGTAAAGTGTCGTTGGTCAGATGGATCAAGTTATTGTGATGACAATTTTTATTCAGGTAAAGGACAACGAATGGTAATTTTACATGCGAGGGGAAGAAATGGTGTCATTGCAGGAGCATTATTCGTTACCCACCAAAGTATGTGTGATGCCCCGGCTGATTACCGTGGGACTATGAATTCTAAAATCTTTGAAGAATGGTTTGAGAAATGTTTGCTAAAACGATTGGAAGAACCGTCTGTCATCATTATGGATAATGCCCCATACCATTCCCGTATTGTAAATCCGGTACTACCACTAGATCAACAATAGATGTCATTAAAACGTGAAAATAACATCACTTTGCCCACACCAGTCCCAAAAACAAAGTTACATCTACTACAAGAGATAAAACGTAGCCATTACAGAAAAAAAAAGATGTATGTAATTGGTGAATTATCATTAAAATACGACCATGTTGTACTACGACTGCCCTCCCTACCATTGCCATAGAATTCATTTGGTCGGAACTGAAGAGAAATGTCCGGTCAGAAATGGATTGGGAAACAAATCTGTTCAAGAAGTACGTGATTTAATAGTAAATGTGATGGATGACAATAATAAAAAGCATTGGGTGAAGTATGTCGAACATGAAGACAAAAGAAAGTGATTATCGCTGCTTAGAAGCTTGCTTGGAATCTTGTGTAATTGATTTAAATAGTGACTCAACGACTCTGAATAGGAGGTGTTCGTGTTTTAGTTCTGTATTAACAAGACGCACACGAAAGTTCACTTCAGTCTTCAGAAGGGAGAGATGGCAACGCAGCGTTGTTTACATGGAACCTGCTCGGAGTCGCGTACCTGCTTGCTCCCTGTGGTAAGTGTGTCCAATCGCACGTTCCAAGTACTCTCATTTGAGCGGACGTACTATACTATTTATAGCACACTCGAAAGTATTTCAAGTGTCCACTTGTTCTACTGTCTCACGGTGTCCAATTCGCACATTTGCTGTCATATTTCTCTTTCGATAACCATGGTCTTCGTCTTCTCTTTTTAGTTAGTTATTTAACGACACTCTATCAACTATATGTGCGTAATTCAACGTCGATAAGATTGGTAATAGTGAGATGGTATTTGGTGAGAAGATGCTGACGACTCGCCATACATAACTTGACATTCGCTTTACGTTTGGCAAAAAACCTCGAAAAAACCGAACCAGGTAATCAACCTAAGCGGGAATCGAAGCCACGCAAGAAGGCTACTTCAAATCGGGAGACAAATGCTTTAGCCGGTGGCTGTCTTCGTCTTGATTTCAGCCCGTACGGCTCACAGCTATCATTTAGTTCCAGTAGCATACCCTTAAGCATAATTTCTTCTTCTGCTAACAACGCCATATCATTAGCAAATCTTATGCACTTCACTCTTCTGTTTCCTACTAGTACACCTACCATGTTCTGAAACATTTCTGAAAAGTGCAATCTAACGGGTGATACAATAACGAGAGCAAGGGTACTGTCTTATAATCAACTTTAGGAACTTCATCTTACTCAAAAGTATTACATATTTTCCAGTTTGAAAGCTGAATAAAAATGTTTCACGTCGAAATTTGTTCGTCTTATTACAAGTTTTCGTTAATTCAGAACCCGCAACATTAAAACACAGCCAATGTTTTAGCTGCACCTTGACTTTACATTGACGTCAGTAACTGCTATATGCCTGAGCTTCCCTACTTGATATAATTTCCACTGCTCCACACTCCACCTCTCAGAATTTAAGATCTGTGACGTTTGACAGTAATACAACTTTCCAAATAGACGCAAATACGGACATCCATTAAACCAACAAAATAAGTTGCATAAGATTTTAACGAAGTCATTTAATCCAAATGACAAAGCAACTTTGTCAAAGTTCAAACTGATTTATTGTGTTCCAGCTTTGGGGTACGTATCATCGGGAAGATCTAGTGGTGCCAGCCTGCAAGAAAACTCTCGAAGCAATGAGTCTGGATTATTTGGATCTTTATCTTATTCATTTCCCTGTAGCTCTAAAGGTGAGGTTTAACTGTGATTATTAGCTCAACGCGCAGTTTTTACTGCACGACTTATTCAGAAACAATGGAATGATGCTACTGTTAGGATTAAAGAATTATGCAAGACAGCGAATATCTCAACTACAGTACAACCAATTCACTCGTCACTATTTTCACTTGGGGGGGATTCACAACATTAAGAAAATTACTAAATACAATTTAGTGTCCTTTTTAATGGCCCTACTAAAAAGTAATCATCCTTACCACACCTTTTATGTAATGCGATGTGAACAAGTGGGGACTCACACATTATGCATTTCATCTGGAAACAAAGATAAAGAAGCTATAATGTTCGGAATTATAAAATTGATAAATTGTATTGACTACATGTGAAGGATCTCTACGGTAGAAATTCACCTTAAGACCTTCGAAAATAGGTTACTTCATGAGACAAGAGAAATCTCTAACTTAATGCTATTCTGAAAGTGTCTCTCTTGATTTGTTCTCCAATTAAGGCTATTAGCAATAGATATCCATTCTGAATGACAAATAGTCCTATTGCAATCAAAATAGATTTTCATCGCATCTTCAATCCGTCAGAATGCTTCCTATGAGGTTTATGAGGAGGTTGGTTGCGTCACTTCTGATGGCTCTACTAGACGTGCTGATATCATAATTGTTCGGCAGAAGGATAAGGGTGTCATTCTTTATCCCACAATCCGTTTCGAGGTGCATGAGCAACAGCCACAAGAAACAAGTCATCTATTAGCCTTGTTGTCAGCATCTCGGAGCACAATACCACATCACACGTTGGAGAGTTTTGGGCTCATGTTCGGTGCCCGTGGCACGATCCCACGAGAAACTTTAAATCAACTTAAACAATTTAAAATTTATGATGTAACGATTGATGCCATAGGATCTCATGTGTTAAAATCATCCTTAGCTATAATTAGTAATCATTTGTACCCAACAAACTTTTATTGTAAATGATTTCCTATGTTTTCGTATCATTTATCTTAATGTTTTCTTTTTCCATTCAAATTGTCACACAATTGGTTTTAATGATTATTCTTTATGAATTGATTAGTAGGCCGATCTATTCGAACCCTTATTTAGGGTGGCTTTTTTTTTTTTAAAATACAGGTCTTCGGTGCATTAAAATACATTTAAAAATAAGACATGGATTTGTCCAAGGTTTCCTTTTCAGAATAGAATTTCCTTTAGAATTATATGAGTATTAATCAATTTCATTTTCCCTCCGGAAAAAGTAGAATGAAGAGAATGTTGAAAAACTTACTTTTCCAAAAACGCATTCCAAACACCAAAGAATTAGATCACAACGGAAAGTTCTACTGTTATAAATTTTGTTATCGTCTCCATGTACAAAGGATAAACATGAAGCAGAAAACAATTGGTTTAAATTTGGCTATGTGATTTAATAGCTACTTATTATTTATTTAGGAAGGAGACGTCTTTGATCCAAAAGACGAAAACGGTAAATTGATCTACAGCGACGCAGATTATGTGGACACGTGGAGAGAAATGGAGAAGTGTGTAGAGCTGGGACTAGTAAAAAGTATTGGACTATCCAACTTCAACAGTCAGCAGATAGACAGGGTTCTGGAAATTGCAACTATAAAACCAGTTGTCAATCAGGTAAGAGTTTGCCTTGAGGAAGAATGTAGGTACTTCGTTAATAGATTTATTATTATTATTATTATTATTATTATTATTATTATTATTAAAACTATCATCTAAAAATGTATTAATTAACAGAAAAGATTGTATTAGAGACCTCGGTGTATTCACAATAAATTATATTTTCACAACCACATTGATTATATTTATAACCATGCAATAAGAATGATAGGAATAATTCGGTCAATTATTTTTTTCAACACCTGACTCTCTTTTAATACTATACTATACATTAGTGAGATCGAAACTCGAATATGCATCTGTAGTTTGGAACTCTATTACTAGTACTGATTCGGCAAAACTGGAAAATATTCAAAGGAAATTTATTTCATTATGTTCGTACAGATTTCTGCCTGATAACTCCGGGTATAACTATGATAAAAAATGCGAGCACTTTAAATGTCGAACCTTGTATGCTAGACGTCATAATCTCGATTACTTATTCTTATGTAAGGTGCTTAAAGGTGATATTAATTGTCAATCTTTCTTAAACAGTGTCAGCCTTCGTATTCCTAAGAAGAACATGAGACATCACAAACTCTTCTATATTAGAAATTCTAAATCTTCCTCGCCGGTCTCCAGATGTATTAAAAATGCTAACTTAAATGTAGGCCTACGCAACTTCGATCTGTTCAATGTATAGAAGTATTAGAACATGGCAATGTCTTTGCTAATATTATTTTAATAATCCGTATACACAAATTGATAATACTTTTGTAAGAATCAACTCCTTTCCATAAAATATTACTGTATAATATTAATTCTTGTAAATTAATCATTGTAATCTATGTTCATTTTGTTATTATCTCAAATTATTTAATTTCTATCATAGTTGCTCATTTTATTCTATTAATTGTATCTCTGTGCTGGTCTTATATTGGCCAATGGCTGTTGTCCAGCGCATAAATATAAATAAATAAATAAATAAAAATATATATATTATTATTATTATTATTATTATTATTATGATCATCATCATCATAATCAGGCCTCTCATATCATTAGTATTATTATTATTATTATTATTACCAATATCATTATTATTATGTTTATTCATTATCATTATTATCACAATTATCATTGTTATTATTATCGTTACCATTGACATTATTATTCTCATTATCATTGTTATTATTACCATTATTATTATTATTATTATTATTATTGTTATTATTACTACAATAATAGAACATTAATCCTTGACGACTTAAACGCTCCTGGAATGAATTGCACATCTTAATGTTGTTCTAATGGTATATATTACTATGCCAAAATCATATCATAAGTGTTATTTTCATCCCTGAGTTATATCAGCGTGCAACAAATTAACTTTACCGTTAATAACAGGAACCTACTAGACTTAGTTTTTACAAAAATGTGTTTGAAAGTGATGTCGAACTGGCCACTCCTCTTAATAAATCTCGAAGTTAAACTACCTTACTCTAATCATAGCCAACAAAGTTATTTTCAAAATTATACACAAGGTAATTACTTGAATCTTGCCATTAGTTTTTATAATTATGATTGGAATTGTGTGTATCAAGCTAATGACGTAAATATAGCAACTAATTCAGTATGTTCGATTGTTAAAAGTGCCATATCTTGGGAAATTTCAGTCACAATGACTAAAAGGTCTATTTCTTAAACTGTAAATGTCATAGAAACTTATGTAAATTATGTGTTAAAATTGATAACTCTATTGTAAAGAAATTTATAAAACATGTATTTCTAAATGTGATTAAAAGATAATGACTAAGAAATTATCATGTAAAGTAATTCTGGAAAATCCAAGAGCAAACAAAGAAATCGTAGAAAATTTTTCCACTGATACTATCTAAGGGTTCGTCCCTTATGAACTGTCACTAACACCTTCAAGCCTGTATATGCGTTTTTTTTTTCTTATTTAAATTGATTTACTTTTCAAAGTGATTAATAAATCATACAAACATCAAGTTATATTTTGAATTATAACAATACCAATTTCTTATTTTATACAATTAATCGAATAAGTTTTTGGAATCATCTACTCTTTCAAATGTATCTGTGTTAATACCTAGGTGTTGTGTGAAGGTGGATTTTGAGACAATACTAGATCATTTTGTCTTGTCAGTTGCGTAGTGCAAACTCAGATGTTATCTTAAATCTCTTACAATAACACTAAATAACCAAATAAGCTAATACATTAATTTCGTTTCTTAATTTTACTGCAGTATTAAAAGGTTTCGATTGACAGAATTATTTTTTCTATTATTAGTTGAATAATATTTGAGGGAGGTGAGATATGATGATAGAGATCGGATTAATCTTGCTCAGGATAGGGACCAATGGCGGGCTTATGTGAGGGCGGCAATGAACCTCCGGGTTCCTTAAAAGTCAGTAAGTAAGTAAGTAAGTATTAGTTGAATAATACCGGTGAAAATTAATCTCCTTATTATACGCCTGTATTTACATGGAAATTATCAGGCAGATTAGTAACAACTGTTATTTTAATATGCACATTATTAGGCCCTATTAAGTCCATGAATTTGTCTCGATATTGAATAGAATGATAATTTTAAATTAATTATTTAGTTTCATTGAAAAAAGTTCTCAACCTAAACTCTAGGGGTGCTATTCATAGACATTTCGCTAACCCGCGCTACGAGCGTGCTAAACTAGCCTCGGCTATCGACTGGTTACTTGTACAGGATTCATATCATATCATATCATATCATATCATATCATATCATATCATATCATATCATATCATATCATATCATATCATATCATATCATATCATATCATATCATATCATATCATATCATATCATATCATATCATATCATATCATATCATATCATATCATATCATATCATATCATATCATATCATATCATATCATATCATATCATATCATATCATATCATATCATATCATATCATATCATATCATATCATATCGCTAACACTGGTTCATGAATACGAAAAACGTTAGTTCACTGATCATCCACCGGAAGCCAGCGCTAAGAATGTCTATGAAAATGGCCCTAGTTCATTAAATTAAGAAAATGGCATTACGAACACGTCCGAAGATGCTATAGGCTTATACTATGATTAAAGGAGCAGAATAGAAGTTAATTTTCGATCGGATAGTGAAAAAGAATTTGAAACTTTCAACCGTCGGTTGAGATTCACAATCTCTCATATTGTGCAGATATTAATAGATACCAATACTCCAACTAATTGCGTATGTGTACTTGCCTAGCAAGAAATATCCAACAGACTAGGTAATTCTTACTTATATCGAATAGTACAGCTCTGAAGATCGAATATGTGTTTAATTCTGAAACTCCAGAGTTTTTTAATGTCACTGCATATTTGAAAATAAATTTTTTTTCTTTACAAGGAAAAAGTACTGTAAATCATGCATTCATTTATTTGCTCATATATTTATTTGGATATATCTATTTTTCACTTCAGGTTGAATGCCATCCGTACTTTAATCAGAGCAAACTGATCAACTTTTGCAAGGAAAGGGAAATTGCTATAATGGCTTATGCTCCATTTGGAAGGCCCGGTAGTAAGGTGTTATATGTCAGACAAGATGCACCTCTGTTGTTTGAAGATCCGAAGCTACAAGAAGTTGCTTCCAAACACGGCAAGACTGTGCCACAAGTCATTTTACGGTACCTGGTAAGTAAGTAAATACGTTTAAACTTAAGTGAATCTATGGCATAGTAAACATATTTAATACTAGAACTGCCGAGAGGTCATTTTGACCGCTTTCCATTTTTAAACTCGGTAGTACTGTTACAGTAATTTTTATCGTGTGTTGATGAGAGTTTGTAACTTTTCCAAAGTTGTTTCGCAAATCATCAAGGCACAGGAATATTTACTTTCGCTTAATTAGTTCTATAGTATAAAGACATAAAGACCAAAAACTAGAATCTTAATACTCCGCTTGATGCATGATTGATCTGTTTTGTAAGTATATTATTTTTATGCAAATCTGGCTTTCAGGTAAAGCTTCCTGTAAGCAGACTTAAATAATTTCAAGGGAAAAATTGTTTCAGGGCCGGGTATCGATCCCGGGACTCTTCACTTAGCGCACGAATGCTCTACCGACTGAGCTACCCAGGAACTACACACGACACCGTCCCAATTTTTCCCTTTATATCTACACAACTCAAGGCGGCAGAAACCCAACTTTGAGAGCACACAAACTATGTGTGACTTGAATTGTGGTTTTCTGTTAAAGTACCTATAGTGACGTATATATTATACAAATCTGGCTTTCAGGTAAAGCTCTCTGTGAAGCAGACTTGGATAATTTCAAGGGAAATTACTCATATTATTTTTTGTTAGTTAAATGTTTTTATTACAAATTAATACAATTAGGCTTATTATTATTATTATTATTATTATTATTATTATTATTATTATTATTATTAAATATCCGCGGAAAAGAACCCTAATTCATCAAGCGGTATGCTAGGGTGTTAGTTTTTGTTATGGGTAAACTACTTATCTATACTACTTATTTCACACAGGTAATGGTGAAATATGTATCTAAAGTCTTTTAAAGATGAAGTTTAACAAGCCTATAAATTGTCTGTAGCAACAAGGTTTTTTGATTGCTTCACTCACATAGTGGAGTCCTGTATTCGGTGTCGCAGTCCAGAAGATGTGTCTTTATTTGAAATCTCTTTGCTTAAAAAATAGGACAGTCAAATAGAAGGTGTTTCACACTGTGAAGGTCTTCGCGGCAGGAGCATGTAGAGTCGATGTCTGCTGGAATATTGAATCTGTCGAAGTAAGTACCAAATTTCCCATGTCCAGAAATAAACTGCGTTGTTACGAAAGTAGGTTTGAAGTGATGGCTTTTGAGTCGGTCGTGGATTGTTGGGAAGTAGGTGTCTCTTGTTAGTGATCCGGTTGTGCATGTCGTCCATCTAGTATTCCAGTTTTGATGAGTCTGTTGTCGTATTTGTTTCTTGATATATGATATCGGTTGTAAACTGTATGTCGGAGTTTCGTTGCCGGATGCTGCACCTTTCGCTAGCTCATCAGCTTTTTCATTTCCTCTTACACCATTGTGTCCGCGGACCCAAGTGAGGCATATGTGCTGTACGTACTTTTCAAGTAATTCCCTTGCCTCTATCGCTAATGGGTGACGGTTGTACTTGTCAGCGATGCAGTGAAGGGCAGCTTGGGAATCACTAAATATGCGCGCTGAGTTTTCGTTCTTAATGCACCATTTCATAGCTTCATTAATCGCTAGAAGTTCTGCCTGAAAAACTGTGCAATAAGGAGACAGTTTTATTTTGGTGCAAAATATTTCATTATCACTGTGGTAGGCAACAAATGCGCAGCCTACTTGTTCTTCCAGTTGATTACTTTTGTGTCGTGATCCATCTGTATATATGTGGTAGTCGTGTGTCGAGAAGCAGGTGAGGAGGAGTTACAATTAGGCTTATTACAATCCCTTAAATAATATACCTGCAAGTTAGTTGCTGAAATTTCTATAACCAACTGCATTTTACTGAATTATATAAAAATGTGCTCTTTTTTACCGAGTGATGTGTCTGAGACGGTAACGTCTGAGACTCTCATTCGAGAGATCTCTGGATTGAACCCCGTGGCCGGCCATTCTGATTGGGATTTTTCACTGTTTTCCTGTCACAATGGCAAATGCCAAATTGGAAATTTACATACCGCCTTAGTCACCAAATTAATCACAAACCTTGAAACAAAATTCAATCAATTACGCCTACGCGAACACAAACCATCTAACACACAACAATGGAAACACCAACTCAACAACAGTCAATAGTCGATGATCGACTGATATACGGTATATCTCAAGATCTACACACGCGATATGATCACAGGATTTTTTAACTAATGGCGGGTATTTGACTGTTCGTCATGCACTCACATTAAGCCAGTTATGTAGACCAATTTACAGAGTCGTTGCCCTGGGTGCTCCTTAGGGGGCTGGTCTACGCTAACACCGCGATGTGATGATTATGGAGATTTGTTGGGATGACACGGTGGAACCGGAGCTCCCGGAAAAAAAACTCCTCTGTTACCTGAACCACGGCTTGCACAACACAAGTTACAAATCGGGGGTACTCCGGGAATCGAATGTTAGTGACTAAAAGGCAGACTGGATAAATGAATTAATTCGTGTGTGAGCGGGTGAATAAGTGAATGCTGACAACGAAACGTCCAACAAACTAGTCAACGAATATTGTTTTTACTTTCAGATTCAACATGAAGTTGCACCAATCCCGAAGACGTCAAATAAAGATCGTCTCCAACAAAATACAGATGTATTTGACTTCGAACTGAGTTCTGATGAGGTTACTTCTATAGACGCATTGGACGTGAACATTAGGATATTTATATGTCCACAGTACGTACAAATAATGATTCTTGTCTTACAGCAATACTTAGGCGTAAAGTCTACAAAGACAAGTCATAACTGAGTGGAAAATACGTAACAGATGTCACTGAACAAAGACCTGGCTTTACAAGGGCTGGACCTGGGACAGGTCAGCACACATAGGTCCGGTTTGGCCCATGGCGCGCCTTTATATGTCCAAGACCGACAGGTGGGCCATCCTGCCACAGCCACTTATAGAGCCAAGTCTCGCTTCGCGGACGAGTAGTCTGAAAAGCCCCAGGCGCCCGGAGCCCCAAGCCCTTCCTAAATCAACCCGTACTACTCCCAAGAATTCACCCCAGCCCATGTTTACTATTGCAGATTATAAATGAAATGAGGGAGGAGAGGAGAGTGTTGGTGGAATGACAGAAGAAAAAGGGAGTACCCCGAGAAAAACAGTCTGAAACGTCTGCCTTGTCCACCACAAATTCAATCACGACATGGCCGGGGATCGAACCCCGGACGGTAGGCCAGCGCTCTAGCAATATAGCCACAGACGTGGCTTATTGAACCAAGGCCTCTACTGTAAGGGTGTTTCTTAATTAGACCGAAAAAATTATGGAGTAGATAGATAACCTTCGTGGAAGCATATTTTGTTAAGAAATCCATGGGCTGCGACGCTTCGTTTCAGGGCAAGAAGGAATTACAGGTCGGAATAAAGTAAGTAGGTATAAGCAAATAACAAGCGATTCTGTGTCACATGATTCTATGTGTTAATCCAAACAAAGAAAAAATACGTACTGAAAAACGAAACCAACGACGCATTAAACTGTACTGAACATTACAAAAGAATGAGTGCAGTACAAGTACTAAACTACGTAGACGAATAACACGGATAACAAGAGGTCGTACCAATGGAAGTAAACAAACGTGCTGTAATCGATACCAAATGATACTGGGATCCGGACGTAAACAAACCGAGAGATAGTAATAATAACACACCCCTCTTGGACTGAGAAGATTGATTATCCGTTCCCGTCTTCTTGCAATGAAATGAAGCTTCGCAGTCCTTAACAAAATATGCTTCCATGAAGGTTATCTATCTGCTCCCTAATTTTGTCGGTCTAATTTAGAGACACTCTGTACAATACATCAGGTTATTGTATTTTATAAAACAGGATCTTGGGTAGCTATGGAGTATGGATACACACACACACACACAAAACACACGCACACACACACACACGCGAACACAAACAAATAAACATATACAATAATACAAAACCAACACAAATAAATAAATACAAAGAAGTACACATAAACAGAGAAATAAACACATACAAATACACAAATATAAATAAATAAACAAGTACAAACAAGAACACATAAACATACACACACAAACAAACATAAACACACACAAACAAGCATACACACAGAAAACAAATACAGAAATACAAATAAGCATTCATAAATATACAAATAAACAAACACATAAACACGTACGCAAATAAGCAAAAACACAAATACACACAAACAAATACAAGCAAACATATTGAAATACACACAAAAAAACGAACACACGCAAATACACACAAACAAACACAGAAATTTGGCGTTCGTCTCCTTTCTCTCATCCGTAAGAGATCTTTCGAGGATCATACTAGTGCCATATTGATTGCATGAATATGCAATCCTGTTATGTCTACTTATGCCGAGTTGCAAGAAAACAGACCTATAAATAATGTATTCCTCTGTTAGTTAGTGGATCTTTAAAGTTAGTGGATTGTCGGACTGCAGAAGAGGGATTTAACGGGCCACTAGTTATTGGATCGTTAACCAAGCACCTTTGGATTTCACAAGTGACGCAATAGGACATGAATGAATAAAAAGTGAACATCGGCTGCTGGACTGATGAGAGGCATTGTTTTTATTGTTGTCAAAATTTTCAATAAATATAGACTAATGCGAACCAGAAAGAAATCAGGAACAAAAGTTTCAATGAAAAAGATATATGCCTATTTTTTATTATAAATAGCGCACGAGTGCATTAATTTTGTAGAAAATAAAAATACAGGCTACAGAGCATATAACCTTGTCGTCAGACGATGAACTACAGTCTGTAATAAAGAAATAAATAATAACTTCGCTATTCGAAGAATTAATGAATAAATAAAAGAGTAAATAAATAAGTAATCAAATTATCGTATATCGATAGCTATGAAGAGATGCCTCTATCTACAAAAATGGTAATTTAGTTTAACTACATTATTATTATTATTATTATTATTATTATTATTATTATTATTATTATTATTATTATTATTTAGATTAACTACATTATTATTGTGTTAACAAAATTGGACATAATATTTTGTTTTCGAATAGAAGATCTTGCAAAGCAGAAACATATATAAGACGTTTGTCTATTTTAAGAAAATAATGTCGAATTTGTTTTATTTATCTGCAAATGAACAGATACGAGGTATCACTTTTTAGCCATCGATATGCAGTATTATTGTAGTATCGTGTATACAGGTCTATTATACAAAATATCGCATGCCTGAACCTCGCACAGGTAACATTATGATGAGTTAAAATATATTAAACTATTCACCAATACACAAAATGTACGTAAGATGGCTGTCTAACGGAGAACTATACAGGGTGTTTAAAAATACGGGGCATAATTTCAGGTATGTATTTCCCACATGTAGACAATCAAAATAGTTCAATATAACATGTGTCCGGAAATGCTTCATTTCCGAGTTATGGCCTTCACAACACTGAAATTCACCGGAACGTTTTTCTTTCCGCAGGTCGTTGTCATTACATAAGATGTTCAAAATGTCCACCTCCTGCTTGAATACAGACCTCACATCGATGTCTCATTGACCTGCGAACACGATCCCAAACTCCAGGAGTATTGCGTATGTCCTCAGAACATGCCACAATTCGATTCCGAAGGGATTCCAAATCAGGCACCGAAGACGAATAAACCAATGATTTTAAATGGCCCCACAAGTAGAAATCGAGAGGGTTCAGATCAGATGAGCCTGGAGGCCAAGCAATTGGGCCACCTCTACCTATCCATCCTTCGATCCAAGTACCGGCGAGCCGTACGACTGAAGTGTGCAGGAGCGCCATCATGCAAGAAGTGAATGTGTTGACGATTGATCAGTGGAGTGTCTTCTAAAACATGAGGTATGGTGTTTACCAGGAAGTTTGTGTACGCCTGCCCCGTAAGTCTGTTTACAAGTACATGGGGTCCAACTAATCGATCACCAATGATACCGCCCACATGTTGAGGGAGCACCGCACCTGGTGATGAGATGGAACAGTTGCACGTGGGTTGGTTTTCATACGCCCATACATGCTGATTGTGGAAATGTGTTATGCCATCTCGTGTGAACTGTGCTTCATCTGTAAATAATACTAAGGCAGGAAAGTTCACACTGCTGCAAGAACCACTGACAGAACCTAACTCGTGCAGGGTAATCTGCTGGTGACAGGGCCTGTACACGTTGCAAATGATAAGGATGCAATTGATACTCTTTCAACAGTCTCCAGACAGTCGTATGAGGAACATTGACTTGCAACGCTACCCTTCGTGTGCTGATAGAAGGAGTCATGTTCACAGCCTCCAGAATCCCCTCCTGTACTTCTGGAGTTGTAGATCTTGGTCGTCCCCTGCCCATACCAGGAGAGTTAAATTTTCCATACTCGCACAGACGGTAATGGAGACGTACAAATGTCTTCCGATCTGGACATTGTCGCTGTGGGTACCTCTCCTGGTACAAACGACGAGCCAGCGCAGCATTGCCGTCCGCCTTACCGTACATGAAGTATATCTCTGCCAGCTCTTGATTTGAATACATGTCGCACAGTCTAACGCCTACACAACACTGACTCTAACCTTCGCCTTGGAATGAACTGTCAGAGTGCCCTCTTAATGTCTCCTTTGACGGCAACGACTTGCGGAAAGAAAAACGTTCCGGTGAATTTCAATGTTGTGAAGGCCATAACTCGGAAATAAAGCATTTCCGGACACATGTTGTAATGAACTATTTTGATTGTCTACATGTGGGAAATACATACCTGAAATTATGCCCGTATTTTTTAAACACTCTGTATATTATTATAGGAGAGAAATCAGATCTATAAGTTAGTGAATCCTTTAAGGGATCAATAACACTAAAGATGTTTCTTGCAACGCGCCTTTCGAACTTACTGGTCCATTAGCGCCTAACGAAGGAATAAATGCGTTCTTGCAACCCACCATAAGTCTTTTCAATGAGAACTGTTTGACTTCAACAAGCCCTTGGACACGGTCGAAACAAGAGTTTGCATGTTATCATATTTATTTGATGGAATGAAGACATGATATTGTAAATGACACAGTAGCTAGGTTATAACATTTCGTTTGAATTATTTCATAAGATGAATAGTAAAATTATGAACACAAAGAACAGAGAAAGTGCATAGAAAATACAAAGTGATAAAGCTCCCCAAGTAGTCTATTTGCATCTCATTGGTTGTTAATGAACCCGCTTCTCATCTGAAAGTGAACTTTATTACAGTCTTATTTTATAATCTTTCGGGTGAAAGAACATACCAAACTACTAACTTAGTGAAGTGGTGGTGGTGGTGGTGGTGGTGGTGGCGAGGACGAAGATGATATGTCGACGATTGCAATCTAATAACGACAATTATGATGGTTACAATATTAAAAGCACCTCTTATTATTATTATTATATTATTATTATTATTATTATTATTATTATTATTTCTTGTTCAGACAACTGTCCGAAGACAGGTCTGAACCTCACAAGTGATACCAACAAGGCACCACTTATGAGGCAACTAGGTCAGGAGATAATGGGGTAGGGTGGTCAATTCCTCTACTACTACTACTACTACTACTACTACTACTACTACTACTACTACTACTACTGCTACTGCTGCTGCTGCTACTACTTACTACTACTACTATTTGTTCTGCTATCCCTTCAGTGTTAACGTCCTACTTTCAACATTTCTCCAACAATAGGTATTTCTATTTAAGTTAGTAAACTGATTTATTTTCATGATACCTCTTGCACCAAACTGAAACTTGATTAATATATTTCAGTATTATTATTGTATTTATACTGGTAATAATGAACAGTTTGACTGTTAAACACTTTCGTTTTTCAGCATTAACTTCCTATGATTGTATATTAGAAGATTTGAAGAGAATGTTTGGATGTAGACCTTCGGCTCCCTCCTCCTATCAATAGCGGTTGCTATCGTCTGCGATACAACGAACTTTTTTGTTGATTTCGAGTTCGATATTTTTTTTTCTGGTTATATGCTTATATAAGATATGTTAACTCTCGCTAATGTGGTTTTATATTTTATTTTATCAATCTTAGTTATTATTTTATTATTGTTAATATTTTTATGTTACTATTATTATCAATTAATTAATTATCTCCGTCACTGTTATTCTATTATTACTATTATTGTTATTATTATTATTATTATTATTATTATTACTGTTACTATTATGTTTATCATCAACATTATTATTGATGTCTGTAAAATTTAAAAATTTATGTAGACTCTACTGGACTGTACCCGAGCACAAGCATATGCTCATTTCGGGTATCTAATCAAATGTAAATTATGAATAAATTTGAATTTGAATTGATAAAATTGAAGCACTAGTCCATAGTACAGTGTAAGTGTAGAAATGTTAAGAAAAATATTCGAGATGATTGATTTTTACAAGTATTAATATTTTTTTATTCTTTTTCAGATTTATGGGTTCTAAAAATTACCCCTTTTATCTTGAATTCTGATGATAGAGGAGTTTCTATTAAACTTGAAGACAAAATCTCTAACTACTACGTTTTGCACAGAGTTGAATGTGATGCAGATTTGGAACAATTTTGAGTGTAAACTACGAGTATAAATGTACATAACTTGAATGCATATGTTGTATTATTCTAGTAAATCGCATGTAAGACACACAAATGGTAGTTTCATGTTATTTTTACCTTCTGCTACACTTTATTACGTTTCTGCATATGCCTGGTGACTCACCTGCCTTTATTTATACGAAGTTATGGAATCCCGCACATCAACTCAATTCCATAAAATCAGTTCAGTAAAAACAGTACTCATAATCATACTGTATTTTAAATTAAAAATGTAGTAATGTGCTGTCACAATAGATGAGGTGAATAAGGCGTGTAGCTAATAATGGTTTGTGAGTTGAGGTCTTAGACTATGTATGTTACTTAATTGTCTTGTTGTAATACGGGTACCCTGGAATATTCAATATATCCTCTTTGATATTAAGGCAGCGGTGTCGTAAAATACTGCGAAACAAGGCCAGCACTTCGGGCATATGTATATTATAAAACGATCATAATACTTACTTCATCAGCATTTCAAAACAAGGAAATAAGTGTCTAATATCAGCTGGTACTAACTTTACTTGGTAACTAAATATAAGGAAGAGCCCTTTAATTTTAATTGAGGAATTATCCACTCTGGAGGTATAAAAATTTCACATCTCATTCCGTTGAAATCTCCTAGAAACAGGTACCGCAATTTCGTGGGCATGATATAATAAAGTTCAAGGTTGTCTAAAACTTAACAGTAAGGGACAAGTGAATCACTCGATGTAATGTATTATTGCACAAGTAGCCTAGGCCCCTATATATCGACGGGCCAGTTCAAAAAGAAAACAACTCAAAATTTGAAGTTTTGAGATAATTGCGTTGTAAAGTTTCATGTTGCTGTGAAAACCCCAATTAACATCAATCTAATTTGAAACTTATGACAGTCTACATACGTATAAAATATCATTAACAGAATTTGGACTAATTACAATGATCCCAGAATTTTACCTGCAAGTTTGTTTTTTCTAACATGTTTTGAGTTGTTGCCTCTTTGATCTGGCACTTAGGGTAAATTGACAGCAACTGCTTTGAGACAGAGTAAACTTAAATAAGGGGAAAATAAATAATTGCAGTGAGATATTTATTGAACGATTACAATAGAAAATGTTTATAGTCAGGGGCAAACAAACCCCGGGGGCCAGGTTACCATGACGCCTAAAAATTTTTATGTGGAGCTTGAGTTTCTTTGCTGAGTTCAAAGTGTTTAATACTAGCCGCCACTGTGGTCTAGTGGCTAGAGCGCTGAATTTATAATCCTGTAGTCCCAAGTGCGATCCCCAGCGTAACCTCGATTTAGAACTTCTGTTGGGCAAGCCCGTGGTCCAGGTAACACAGGGATTTTCTCCGGGAGCTCCAGTTCCCCTGTCACATCCCAGCAAATCTCTATCCCCAGCTCATCTCAACGTGAGCGTAACATAGACCAGCCTACAATGGTGCATCCTGGGCAACGACTCTAACGGTAAATTGTCTACATAAAGGGTGAAAGATAAGCAGTTAATTATCCGACATTAGTAAAAAAAAAATCGATTTATTTTATGTTGCTACGACTAGCACAATCATAATGTTAACAAAAGCGGTCATAGGAATAATTTTTTCACCCGTATGAAGCCAGCTGTGTATGCCCATGGGTGGGCAACTTGTGCTCTCAAGTGTCAACAGAATCTCAATGCAGGTAGAACGGACTTTGTACTAAATACTAACTGTACTGTCTGTGTGGGTTCTTTCAAGATACAAGTTCGATCGCGTCTGCAGGGTCTGCAGTAAGTGGCGGCTCGTTTTAAGTGAAAAACAATATAATTCCCAGATAATTCCCTTTAGTTACGAATAAAAAGAGAATTTTTTTATTAAGAAGAGAGGTAAATCTTGTATTCTTTTACACTTTCTTACGCATGACCTTTTCTGTTACAAATAAACATTGAAGGTTTTAGTAAAGAAATACAGCTAAAGGTAAAAATGAGATATCAACAAGTTGAGACTGATATCAAATATCATTAGCACGTTGTGCGTGCGAGTTACAGAATTGCACGACATATAATCGACTAGCTAAGAACATTTATGGATAAATTTTAAATGTAGTAGTATCATGTAGAACATAGACAACTTCACTTTCTTTGACTATAAACTATCTTGAAGAGTGATAAGAAAATCTTCTTATCAAATATAAGACTCTACTTCAAGACTTACAGCAGAATTAACTGCTAAGTTTGGAGAAATAGTGACAATGGACAAGGAATCGAAATTTTTCTGAAATCTTTTTGGCTTACGCCAATAGAAAATCCTGAAAATTTATAGCTTGAATTAATAAATCTACAGAACAGCACGCCACTCAGATTCGAGCAAAATCAGGAATCGAACTGTTTATAATGTTGCCTAAGTAGGATTTCCAAATATATTCTTTGCTTCCATATATACTGTATGTGCTTGAGGCAGAGTTTAATACAAGAAAGAAGTGTAAAAGCTCTTAAAGTAAAGAAAGAGCTCAGAAGTAAGCTTATTTCATCTGTCGTAACATGTAAAAAATACTTCCTTGAATTTGTTATTGTTTCCGAATACAGACTATTACCTTCCTGAGAACAGAGAAATACTCTTTAATGTATAAAGACTTGTAAATTATAGCTCTCTACATTTCAAATAAGACATATAGAGAAGAGAGAGAGAGAAAAACTCATCCGGCCTTAATTAAGGATGACCACGAGGATCCGGAAATTAATAGCAAACAAATATAATGAATTAAATATGAATATTGTTATAAAATAAAGTGTAATAATTAAGCACCATTGATTATTAATTATAAAATAAAATCTTAGAAGATGACTATAAAATTATACTTATAAATAAAAGATTTTATGTAAAATTAGCATATAAATGAAATTGTATAACCTGCAGGGAATGTTTGAGAATTTGCGAGATGATTTTTTGAATTTCAAAAGATGATATTGATCACTGTTTTAAAAAATGATATGTAAATTTTGGTAAAGAACTCCGAGCACCAAAAAATAAACCTGTCACTGACCAATTGAAGAGAGGGATGTTATACTTGGTACTAAGGTAGGGAATACAAGGTTCATAAATGGCCCTCTTTTCCTAATCAACCTGATGAGCTTGGTTTAGATCTCTCTCCATGCGTATAGTTGGATCTATGGTAATAACCTTGTGTTGTTCCCTGTTTATTGTTATTATATCCGCTCTTCTGTGAGAGTCGTCTTCAGAAATGCAGTGGACCTCTTCATGAACTTCCCAACCCTTGTTCCGAAGAAGACAGGCGATAGCTCCACGGACTCTATGATGCCTGTTGTTACGCAATAACTCTCCTTTCCGACAAAAGCCCAACACGTAGCCAAGAGTTTCTGTCTCGTTGCAGCCTGGTTGACGGCAACGTGTCGTGCTGAAAGCTCTGCCAGGAACGGAGAGCACTTCAGTAAGGTTGCAGGACATCTTGATTGCATTAATATATTCTGAAGACGACAAATTCTTTTTGGTGCTGACCCATGAATTGGCTCTTGGATATTCTTCATAGATTCAAATTCAAATTTCAAGTTTATTTACAATTTACATTTGAATTGAATACATATGAATAGATACCCGAAATGAGCATATGCTCGTGCTCGGGTACAGTCCAGTAGTCTACATAAATTTTACAGGGTTCAAATAATAATGCTTATGATATAAATAATAGTAACAATAATAATAATAATAATAATAATAATAATAATAATAATAATAATAATAATAATAGTGATAAAACAAAAATATTTACAATAATAAAATAAATACTAAGACAGATAAAATAAAATATAAAACCACTAGCGAGAGTTAATACAAGCATATAATAAGCATATAATAGCCGGAAAAAATGCCAAACTCGAAAATCAACAGAAAAGTTCGTTGTATCGCAGACGACAGCAACCGCCGTATTGACATTGTGTTGTGCATTAATGGTAGTAGTGGGGAGCTGAAAGTCTACGTAACTGCCGTTCTCTTCTAATCTTCTCGTAAAATCATGGGAAGTTAATGCTGAAAAAACAAAATGTCTACGGGTCAAACTGTTCATTATTACCAGGATAAATACAAATAATACTGAAATATATTAATCGAGTTTCAGTTATAGATCTCTCCTTTTGTGCAAGAGGTATCATATCAAAATATTTTAGATGACTACACCTTTCCCCTTATGAGGTAACTGACACCAGGATTCAAACGATCTCTTTCGCAATTCATCACGTAGATTTATTCCAGTTGTTCGAGGTGTTATGCTGGCTTCAGGAATTTTCAGGCGCTTGAGTAAATATTAACAAATAATGTAATAATAAGTAAGTGTTGCAGCTATATTTGTTGTATCTCGTAAAGGTTGTGTTCAGTTTGTGTTTCCAGTACTGAACTAATTTACAAAGCTAGAAAATAATATAATTTTGTTATGTGTTCAGGTATAGTCTGTCTAAAATTACTATAATTATTATACCATGCGTCATTCTGAAATTCAAATCAGGGAATAGACATCACGATCACCTGCATGAGCCGCCAGAGCGCACCGTGGCTTTTGCAGCGAAACTACAAACAACTTCTAATTGCTGCGGCTGGCTCTGTCTGCCTGTCTCTCTTTCAAGGTTTTTTTTTTAGCACTTTGAGAGCACGAGTTGCCCATCCATGTGTATGCCAATTTACCGACAGTCGCCGAAAACTTTGACGTTTTCTCTGTCTCTGGATACAGTCCATAGGCCTAATTTTAATGGATATATAGAGTGGTACACGAGGATTTACCGCCACTTACGGATCTTATTTCCGAAGCCATTCTGGGCAAAAAATATCATACAAGCATGTGTCCTAATCTCAATATTTTTATAGTTACACTAATTTGAGATTGTCCGTAAAATACCATTAAAAGAATATTACAGATGAAGAATGAACTATTAAGGAGTATCATTTCTTTAATTACCTAATATTCTGAAGTTAAAATTGTGTTGTGAATTCCATAGTTGCTTCGTACAGATTTTTTTTTTCGATTTTTAACTAAAAAATTACATTTTTTTACGCATTTATCACAACAATTGTAACAAATGACGCCACTCTTGTAAATTCTTCAAGACTGTACATCAAGATGCATAATTAAACTGTAAAGAATCAAGTTCCTAAAGTTGTATGATTTATAACAATTTTTGTGATAAGTGCGTAAAACGTAATTTTTAGTTAAAAATTGAAAAACAAAATCTGTACAAAGCAATTAACAATACATTTTTAGCTTCAGAAAATTAATCAATTAAAGAAATGATACTTCTGAATAGTTCATTCTCTATTGGTAATATTTGTTTACCCGTAAAAATAAAGAAAAGTTATTTTACTAACAACTTCAAATTAATGTAACCTTGAAAATATTGCGATAAGAACAAATGATTATATGATATTTTTTGCTCAGATTGTCTTCGGAAATAAAAGCTCCGTAAGTTGCGGTAAATCCTCGTGAACAATCCTGTATAACATTCGATTGTTCGTATTTATTTGATTTTCAAACCATTATAATTATAAAGATGAAATTACAATTAAAACAAAGCAGAATAAGAGAAAATGTAAAAAAAATAGGTTTCTAACTTGTTCACTGCCTTTTAGATCAAAAGAAAATAACTATGCAGTACCAAGTACTCTTAAAATGATAATAACAGAGCGTCAAATTTTCGATTTTCTTTTTGTTGTTTTGAAATGGTGAAATGAGAATCTCACAGACTGAGGAGGAAATATTTCGAGTTGTTGGCGTATTGAACTGGAAATTTAATTACAAAATATAATCAGTTCCGTAAGGATTTAGTCCTTTTTGTGCTTCGTATACGCAAAGTAACGAGTCGTTGCTGTATTGAACTAGGAAGAGTAATTATCTGCCATTCTCATGGCATGTCTAATTCGAAAAACCAACTTGCTTTAGTTATTTCCCTTTTGAAATGAGCCCTCGATATAGTCCTCATTCATTCATAGTGTTCTGCCGAAGGGCAGTCTTCCACTGCAAACCCAGCATTCTCCAGTTTTTCCTATTTTCTGCCTTCCTCTTAGTCTCCGCAAATGATCCAGATATCTTAATGTCGTCTAACATCTAATATATTCTTCTGCCCCGAACTCTTCTCCCGTTCACCATTCCTTACAGTGCATCCTTCACCAGACAGTTTCTTATCAACTAGTGACTCAGCCAATTCCTTTTTCTCTTCCTGATCAGTTTCAGCATCATTCTTTCTTCATCCACTCTTTCCAACACAGCTTCGTTTCTTATTCTGTCTGTCCATTTCACTCGCTCCATCCTTCTCCATATTATTGTCCACATTCCAAGTGCTTCTAGTCGTTTCTCTTCACTTTGTCGATGTCCATGCTTCTGCCCCAAACAATGTCACAACTCACAGAAAGCACTTCAGTAGTCGCTTCCCTAGTTCTTTTTCCAGAGGGCCCGCAGAAAATGCTCTTTTCCCTAATGAAAGCTTCCTTTGCCATTGCTGACCTTCTTTTGACTTCTTGGCAGCAGCTCATGTTACTGCGTATAGTACATCCCAAGTACTGGAAGCTGTTCACTTGCTCTACTGCCTCTTTTACCTTCTTTAGTTTTCTTCCTATGAGCATAGTCTTTGTCTTGTTTGCATTTAACTTCATTCCATACAGCTCACAGCTGTCATTTAGCTCCACTAGTATATCCCTTAGTTCATCTCCTCTTCTGCTAACAACGCCATATCATCAGCAGATCTTATACGTTTTATTCTTCTTCCTCCAACTATCACTCCTCCCATGTTCTGAAAACAGTTCTTCACTAAATCCTCCAAGTAGATGTTGAACAGAGTAGGTGGTAAAGGGCATCCTTGTCGTACTCATCTCCGAATTTCACTTCCTTCAGACATTTCTTCTCCTATCCTGACCTTCACTCGTTGTTTCATATAAAGGTTAATGAACAGCCTCCTCTCTTTCCAATACACGCCAATTTTCTTTAGGATCCCCATCAGTTTATTCCAATTCACTCCGTCAAACACCTTTTACAGGTCCACAAATACACTTCTTTATTCTTCTCTAGGTATCTTTCCCCGTTTGTTCGTAGCAGTCCAATTATATCTCTCGTACCTTTTTCCTTCCTGAAGCCAAACTGCTCTTCTTCCAACTGTTCTTCCATCTTAGAATATAAACGTCGACTCAGTATTCGCAGAAGAATCTTCGCCGAATACGATATCAATCTATTGTCCTGAACTCGTTACATTTCTTGGCATTATTTTTCTTCGGTATTGGAATCAACACTGTCTCCGTAAAATCTTCAGGCCATTCGCCTTCCTCATATATTTCGTTGCATAATGATGTAATTTTCTTCTTGTCTTCACTCAAGCATTTCACTAATTCATTCGGATTTCATCAACTCCTGTTGCTTTCCCATTCTTCATTTCCCTAATCACTAGTTCAACTTCTTCCCTTAAAACAGAAATTCTTTTTTCGTCTTCTGATACGGCTTCTTTATTTTCTATAGCCAAGTCATCTGGACGATTTCCTGTTTCATATGTCTTCTACATATTTCGTCCATCTGTTCACTATTCCTGGTTTGTCTGTTATTTCATTTCCTATTTCGTCCTCTATCAATCACATGGATTTGCTTTTCTTATTTCTGAAGATTCACAAACACAGAGAGGGTAAACGTAAGTTATTATATAAAGGATATATGTACACAAAACACAGAGATAAAAATGGAAGAGTATGGTGTTGCGAACTACGTTCAGAACGTAGCTCTACTATCACTATTTCACATGATGAAAGTTCAGTCGCCAACCTTTTTACTCGTACATAAACCTTCATTAATTCTTTCGTTTTATTTTTTCCGAGATGAGATTTTTACAAGACGGCTACAATTTAAGCCAACATACAGTAAGTGTTTGACACAATTTATAAAAAGAAAATTAGAAAACTTTTTCTTCAGCTCTGTTGATTAATATAAAGCTTTCAATTATACTTGTCCTATAAACACTTTAATTGTATTATTTAATCTTAATAACAACTTAAACCTATAAATTATAATCATATCGATTATTTATTTTTTTAATTGGTTATTTTACGACGCTATATCGATCTAGCGTCTGGTGAGATGAAGGTGATAATGCCGGCGAAATGAGGCGTTTCACGTTCAGGCATTCTGTTACTCTACAACGGTGAACTGAATTCTTTATTCTATAGTATTTAGTTATGATGAACCGTCGGACGGGTGTAACACGTGTAACAGTTGTAAGAAACTGAGAGAAATTATTTCGTTTATAAAGTAACTGTGGATTTTGAAGTGGTTTGGCCATGTGATGAAACGGAGAAAAGTGAACTAAAGAAGTTGTTAAAGTCAAATTTCGGGGTAGATAGATGGATGAAAGAGAACGTGGAACGAAGAAATGATAGAGGATAAGAATGAGGCAGATGGAGAATTGAAGATGCACCGGACAGAAGGATATTAATGATTGGAGAGAGAAGACGGTACTTCCTGTAAAATATCTAGTATATAAATAAAACTCGTAATTTTCTGTTGCAACTTTTATTTTTAAAAACATTTAAATACACTTATTTAAAAGGCAATATCTCACACTTTCCTCACCAGGTATAGTCCAAAGTGCTGAATTGCTGTACGTCTATAATCAACTTCATTCTATACGAATCTTGCTGTCAAACATAAATAATAAGATATCTAATACAATTAAGATACAAATGACTAATATTATGTGACGTACTAATACAGTATTACAATACTGTGACTGAAGGTGTGTAACATTTATACAAATAAGATTACTGTGTTTAATACAGGATTATATAAGAAACTTTATTTCTTGACAGAGACAAAACTGAACACTTCTAGTCATTCAACATTCCTGTTTCACATCCTGCAATAGGATGATATATTCTGCCCTACAGGTTCTTCCATCTTAGAAATGAGGGGATCAGAAGCAAAGGGGTATAAGTATATTTAAGTTATTTTTTAGAAAATGTGGTTGAAAGTACTTAAGCTTCCGTAAATTCCGTGAAATTTTTTATTTCAATTTTAGTGTGTGATGTGTTAACAGACTAAAATTTTAGATGTTTTATCTTATCCTGGATGCATTTAACTCATGTTCTTAGAAATGTCACTTGTACCCCTTTGCTTCTAACCCCCTAAAATGCAATTCTTCATACCACCAGATTATTAGAATCCAAAAACTGTACATATTTCTGGAAGATTGACATCTCACTCGCGGTTAAATGAATATCTAATCCCATCGCGAACCATCAACAAAATCCTTAGAAACACACAGCGTTAATATTGTGCGTATTAATTACAAAATTACAAAATTTAACATAGTCATATATTGTTCAGAAACAAATTATTCGAGTTGAAAAATATATTATACTAGCTGAAAGCACCCGGCATTGCCCGGGTTTTCCTTTCTGCTTCTATTTTTAATTAAACTGGTTATTATATTTTCGGAAATCTCGGAAACATAATTATACACAACCAAAAGGAATTGTCTTTACTAAGCTTTCCTCGCCCATAAAGATGAATCTTTACTTAACTTATGAACTCCTTAGCCAAATCCCTCCCAGGGTTAACTTAATTTAAAACAGTTGTAAATCAGGCACCGAAAAGAAAACATTTCATAATGTGCCTGACGTTAAACTGTTGTTTTACATTTATTTATTTGTTTTTATTCATTTATTTATTTGTTTTTATTTATTTATTTATTTATTTATTTATTTATGTATTTATTTATTCTGGTGTAGTTAAGACCATTAGGCCTTCTCTTCCACACCGCCAGAAATACAAATAAAGTAATAGAAAAATCAAACTATAAACAAAGTAAAACCCAGCGAAAATATAATTCCTTCTCCTCTTTCTGATCAGTTTCAGCATCGAATCAATATATATATATATATATATATATACATACATACATATAATTTAATTTATATTGGAAGATTTTTTTACCTCTTGACCGCTGTACACCCACATATCATACCCAGTTCTTTTTAATAAAACTTGAAACTATATCTCTTAAATTCAGAACATATTATTTTAATTATAATTTTATACACGGAAAAGCCACCGGCGTGGCTCAGTCGGTTAAGGCGCTTGCCTGCCGGTCTGAAGTTACGTTCGGGCGCGGGTTCGATCCCCGCTTGGGCTGATTACCTGGTTGGGTTTTTTCCGAGGTTTTCCCCAACCGTAATGTGAATGCAAGGTAATCTATGGCGAATCCTCGGCCTCATGTCGCCAAATATCATCTCGCTATCACCAATCTCATCGACGCTAAATAACATAGTAGTTGATACTGCGTCGTTAAATAACCAATTAAAATAAAATAAAAAATATACACGGAATGCAGATACAATATAAACTCGCAATAAGTCATTTTTTAACGTAAAGACTAATATTCTGAGAAACGTATAGGCCTATCGTTATTTTAGAAATTAAGAGATTTTTATTTCCACAACGCTTAACATACTAAATTTGCAACGTGATTATACAGATATAATTTCGCAGCAACACATTTTCGGACGTAAACAACAATATTTTGAGAATTAATACAATGTTATTTTCAATGGGAGTATGTACATTCACATACTACATTAGCAACATGACAAAAGTATGATTGAATTGCTTATTCATATGTGTAAAATCTTTTTTTTCCCCCTTCTTTGTATAAAATATAGTTGAGGATGTGAAAAACACGCAGTTTTTAAGTTAATGTCTGCAACTTTTGAGCGACTGTCCTTGAGTTTCATTTTAATATGGCCTTTAGTGGCATTGAAATTGCAGTTGCTTAAAATTGAATGAGTATCCTAGCAATACGTGGAATAAAAACATCTCCTTTTATTTTTGCAGGTAATATTGCCAATTCTATTAAGTTTCGTATGAGTTTTTCACACCAATTCTTATTCGTGCATAATTTTGGTGGGTCAATATTTCGCAATAGTACTATTGCTTATTCAATATTAAGTAAATTATGTGGTAGGAAACCTTGTAGTTTCAAAGAATTCTAGAATTCAGTTGAATAAAACAGCTTGCTCACTATCTACAAAACTGCATCGAGGAATTCATAATACGGTCCTGGACTGCGTAAAGATAGTTATTGCATGAATTATCTAGTTTTAGCCTTCATGATCTGTAACAACAACAATGTCATTTAATTTCGTGTTAAAATTTCCATGGCCTCGTGAAAGTCGATGTTGAATACAACAGAAAATAATAAAAAACAATTGACTATAGAAGATTGCATTTTAGTATTACACATGAATGTTTGATCGTATTTATTTTTATTATTTATAATTTTAATTAGTTTAACTTCCATTTGCACAATTTTAATGTAGCCTATGTTCTTCTCCTGGTTATGAAGGTTAAATGTGCAAACTTTGGCATATATCGGTCAAAGCGTGTAGATTTGTTTAGAGAACATACACACATACATATAAACATACATACCCACATACATATATACATACATACCCACATTGAATTTTATATATTAAGATTCTATTAATGATATACAGGTTGGAAGGGAACCTATCTCATTAATTCACAGATGAAGCTAATGCGAACAAATTTTGTCAAATAGGTTTTTTGATACGTCCAACAGTTTTGAGAATAGGAAATGTAACATGTTGCGACAAGGCAATGCTCCTCGAGGTCATTGCTCCGCAGTGGGGTGGGGAGTGAGTTACTGTAATTATCCACGCCGCAAGATTTGCGAAAGGAGAATGTAAACAAAAATGTCTGATCAGAGAGGTTTCGATCAAATGACTATAGATCGAGACAAAGTATGGAATAAATTAATTACGCGAATTGACTGATTTTTAATATTCCTTAATACGGTATAATCTCTTTAACCCTAAATTTAATATCATGAAACTTACTTAACATTCACAGTATCTGTTAATTTCCTTGCTTTTTTACGTAATTAAAAAAAGTAAAAATTGTACATTCTTATAAAACAAAACTATTTCCATTAAAGATTCCTTTACGTTTCATGTAAATTCAAAATGACGTTATTACGAATACACACTCTGCAACTCAATCTCCATTTAAGTTATCATTGAAGAAATTAAAAAAAATTAATTTAGAAACGATAATAAGTTTACAGTAATCTTAAGTAATGTGTTAAGTGTTACGAATGTACAGTGGATTATTGCAGTTACACTCACCCCCACTGCAGAGCAATGACCTCAAGGAACGTTGCAGCATTACAACACGTTACATTCCGTTTTCTCAAAACTATTGTATGTATCAAAAACGTATTTGACAAACTTGTTCGCATTGACTTCATCTACTACCTCTGTGAATTAATTCAATAAGTTCCCTTCCACCTTGTATTTCTGAAGGACACCTAAAGAAGCTTTTATATATATGTATATATATATATACAGGATGTTTCAAAAATACGGGGCATAATTACAGGTTTGTATTTCCCACATGTAGACAATCAAAATAGTTCATTACAACATGTGTCCGGAAATGCTTTATTTCCGAGTTATGGCCTTCACAACATTGAAATCCACCGGAACGTTTTTCTTTCCGCAGGTCGTTGCCGTCAAAGTAGACATTAAGAGGGCACTCTGACAGTTCATTCCGAGGCCAAGGTTACATTCAGTGTTGTGTAGGCGTTAGACTGTGCGACATGTATTCAAATCAAGAGCTGGCAGAGATACACTTCATGTACGGTAAGGCGGACGGCAATGCTGCGCTGGCTCGTCGTTTGTACCAGGAGAGGAACCCACAGCGACAATGTCCAGATCGGAAGACATTTGTACGTTTCCATTACCGTCTGTGCGAGTATGGAAAATTTAACTCTCCTGGTTTGGGAAGGGGACGACCAAGATCTACAACTCCAGAAGTACAGGAGGAGATTCTGGAGGCTGTGAACATGACTCCTTCTATCAGCACACGAAGGGTAGCGTTGCAAGTCAGTGTTTCTCATACGACTGTCTGGAGACTGTTGAAAGAGTATCAATTGTACCCTTATCATTTGCAACGTGTACAGGCCCTGTCACCAGCAGATTACCCTGCACGAGTTAGGTTCTGTCAGTGGTTCTTGCAGCAGTGTGAACTTTCCTGCCTTAGTATTATTTACAGATGAAGCACAGTTCACACGAGATGGCATAACAAATTTCCACAATCAGCATATATGGGCGTATGAAAACCAACCCACGTGCAACTGTTCCATCTCATCACCAGGTGCGGTTCTGCCTCAACATGTGGGCGGTATCATTGGTGATCGATTAGTTGGACCCCATGTACTTGTAAACAGACTTACGGGGCAGGCGTACACAAACTTCCTGGTAAACACCATACCTCATGTTTTAGAAGACACTCCACTGATCAATCGTCAACACATTCACTTCTTGCATGATGGCGCTCCTGCACACTTCAGTCGTACGGATCGCCGGTACATGGATCGAAGGATGGATAGGTAGAGGTGGCCCAATTGCTTGGCCTCCACGCTCATCTGAGCTGAACCCTCTCGATTTCTACTTGTGGGGCCATTTAAAATCATTGGTTTATTCGTCTCCGGTGCCTGATTTGGAATCCCTTCGGAATCGAATTGTGGCATGTTCTGAGGACATACGCAATGCTCCTGGAGTTTGGGATCGTGTTCGCAGGTCAATGAGACATCGATGTGAGGTCTGTATTCAAGCAGGAGGTGGACATTTTGAACATCTTATGTAATGACAACGACCTGCGGAAAGAAAAACGTTCCGGTGAATTTCAATGTTGTGAAGGCCATAACTCGGAAATGAAGCATTTCTGGACACATGTTGTAATGAACTATTTTGATTGTCTACATGTGGGAACAACACATACCTGAAATTATGCCCCGTATTTAAAATATATATATATCGGGACATCACTTCATTTTTACTTGCATTTTTATTGTACCTGCGTTTCTGAATGTACTTGAGTTTCAACCCTTACAGTAATGTCCTTGCTCCCGTCAGCCACATAAACTTAGGGCCGCTATTGCATTCGAAGTCTGGTAGCAGTGAAGTAAACAGTACAGAGTATAGTGTGTTTCAGAAATATGGTTGCGTTTTCTATAGAAGAAAGAGCCTATATTATTGAAGCTTATTTTCGCACAGGTAAGATGTGTAGCATGACTAAATAACTTCATCTGTGTGGACTGAACAGAAGTGAAGATTAGAGTTACCGAAAGTAGGCTATGCTACCCTTTAATGTGGTACGGTACTTAACATTATTTAAACAAGAGTTTTGTTTTATTGTTATAAGTATGAAGGACGATGATGGAAACTGGAATTACAATATAACCGAATGTGAACAACAGTTTTCTTCGCGCTTTCCTGATTATGTCATTACGGAATATTTTCGTAGAAATGTAATTAATCTGGTAGATAAATTTAAAGAAACAGGTTGTACAGAAAGGAAGAAAAGTGTAAGACGGCCAACAAAGGTGACAGAAAATACTAGAGAATGGATGCAGTGAAGTCCTAATAAATCAGTCAAAAAGCTAGCTGCAGAAATTGGGATTTCTTACAGAAGTGCTCACAAAATTCTCAGGAAGAAATTAGGAATATTCCCATTCAAAATATCCGTACTTCAGGAGCTTAAACCTCCTGACTTCATAGCAAGACTTCAATACTTTCACTGGTTCCAACAAGAGACAACAAACGAAATCATGAACCTGGCCTTTTATGCAGATGAAGCATGGTTTCATCTATCTGGGTATGTCGACAGTAAACATTTTCGGATATGGAATACAACAATCCGAATGCATTCATTGAAACACCCTTGCACACAGACAAAATTCGGAGTGTGTATATATATGGACATGAGCAACTTTTGGCTTTCTTATACTCGTAATAATACAGACGAGTAATACAACAGTTTATGGTGAAAGTGTGCATGAATAATTTATAAATTTTAGTTCGAAACTCTGTGAGAAAATGCGGGTGCAAGTCACTTTGTTCTTCTGAATCTGCACAATACTTCCCCTAAAAACAAT
Organism: Periplaneta americana; assembly: GCF_040183065.1. NCBI lineage: Eukaryota > Metazoa > Arthropoda > Insecta > Blattodea > Blattidae > Periplaneta > Periplaneta americana. The sequence goes on from NC_091117.1 coordinate 84,682,169, forward strand.
AACATTCCCAATCCTTGTCCCAGAAGAAGCAAATAGAACGCGGACTGCAAATGTGATATACTCAGGTCTCTGTAATCATCCTGAAGTGACAGAGGAGTCAATGCAGAGAAACGCTCTCTGCTTGAAAGCTTTTGAACATGTAGAAGGTATTGTCGCAAGTTCAGTTCGTAAAGACCAGCCTCAACGTAGTGACTGATGATTGAACTTATTTTGGGTAACAAGGGATGACCAAACAACATAACCATTACACTGTATATGTTGAAGACATCGCCACCTTCGATTTCACATATTGGTAAATTTCCCTGATCATCAATCGCATATGCCGAATGCCTAGACATTTTGTACCAAGTTTCGAGCAAAATGGTAGAAAAGTTCTTGCTATGATACATCCAAAGAACACATTGCATTTCTTTGCACTGCACTCGGTTCTTCAGTACCACCTTTGATTGTGAGGTACCTATTCTTTCGTAGTAATAATCGAAAGTGTCATCGAAACCATATTTCAAGTCTGAACTCATGAGTTCATCAAATGATTCGATATGATGTTCATACCCCGGATGCATAAGAAACGACGTGAGATAAGTCTGGAAAACTGTGTTCATAGCCAAGCTGTAACACACCCACGAAATGAAGAAAACACGTAGGGGCGCAGTGCGAGGCAGAACTGTCACCGAAATACCCAGGACCACTACCCACGCTTCCGAGAAGACGCCACTAAGATTCCGGTAGATCTGGAACTCTTGTATAAACGTCGGAGCTCTCAATTTCGCCAAGAACAGCATTAAAATCGCAGATATTATAAGAGACAAGAAAAGAGAAATCCAGAGAGACTCTGAGAATACCATCAAGATTGCTCGCCAGAAAGGAATCTTAACTGAACATGGCACGAACCACGAGTACTTTTTCGAAACAAAGGGAAAAGTACTCTGAAATAATCGCTCGGTATCGAGCAGGGATAATGGAACGATATCTACTTTACGTAGCAGCAGATACATCCACAGTTCTTTCCCATTTACTTTCAGGATGGAATTGTACAGAAAAGTCATGTTCATGCGTTTAGCTACGTCCTGCATCATGGAAATAACCCAACCTGCATTTGTGTTGTTAACTTCATTGTTAGCAGTAATTAGCTTAGTGCTATAAGAAACCATTTTTAATTCACAACCATTAAGATCATTATCAATTTTGACTGGAAATAGGTTTGAGTTACGATCAAAATATCCATCCGCGGTCATAATCCAGGCATCGAGTAAGAATGTATCTCCAACTCGATCACACATGTTATGTTTTACGTAAGGGAACCATGTGTACACTCTAAGCTCTTCTGGATTTAGAATTGGTTCTGGAAGAAGCACCACTACGTTGAAAACTTTAATTTTTCTCAAAATGTTAAACAACTGGTAAAGCAACTCGTCCTTTTCAGATGCCTTAATCCTCATGGTGACAATCAACACAAAACGAGCTGTGGGACCCCATGATGCACTTCGATACATTCGACGAACTAAATGCTTAAAGTTTCCAATCAGTCTCTTGATGTTAGTGTGGTTGCTCTCCAATAGGATAATGTAGTTGATTGGTTTGTCAAGACGCAGCGTACTGGACATATTGGTGTAGTTTCCACTCTCCTTGGAAGCAAGGACGATAGATCGGGAGTCCAGATTTTGCAGATCCTTCAATAAGCTCGTTAAGAGACTTTCGCGCATATTTTTATGGATAACATAATCTTGGATCAATAATGATCTCTTAACTTCCATTATAGGGATATCATTGCTGTCTGTTGTAGCTATAGTAACAAACCCTTCCATCTCGAAGTAAGTCTTGCTTATAGCACGGACACATTGAACAAAATGTCGCCCAAGTTTAGAATTGTGTGATTCAGCCGTTGTCAGCCGACCCATGATGATGAACACAAGCACGACGACAGCGGAGAAAGCTCTGTGGAGAATATTACTGTGTCTCAATAATTATTACATTTATATAAAATAAGGAAATGAAACATTTTTTACATATCCCATCAGCTACCTACCGGAGAATATAAAAGCAGGAGAATTACAAATCCTATACAAGCAGGCAACAAGTAAACTACGTCTATTAACTGATAAAAATGAAGGGAAATATTATAAGAAAAAGGAAGATATTGAGATCGTTATAGTAAAATTTACAAAAATAATTCTTCTTAAGTTCAGTATCAAGAGAGATTTTGTACAAACGTTGAGGCAAGAAATTCCTAATACCAACTTAAGAAGATAAAAGTCATAACATTTGTATATGCCATGTAGTTAAACGGTCTTCCTCGGCACTAGACAGACTGAAGATTGCTGGTTTATTTTGCATGCAGTGATGTTTTCCTATTTCACCCCGTACTAATGAGATCTTTACAATATCAAGAAACCTTTGTCTTGCAATACGTAATATTTTCTATTTTACTTCGTACTACAGCGATTCTTACAATACCACGAAAAAATTCCCTGCATTGATACACAATGAGTCGTGTAAAAATAAAACATTTCTTTCGCTCGTTCTCTCTCTCTCTCGCTCTCTCTCTCTCTCTCTGTGTCAACAAGACTGATACTAACCACAATTTGTTACATCTCAAAAGGTAGAGTATCTTTAAGAGATTACTAATCTCTATATAAAATGCTGATGACCTCCCAGGTATATTTCAACACGTCGTTTCATGTTACTGGCCGCTCATTGGACTATGTTGTCAATCACTAATCTCTCGTGTAATATTCTGCTTAAATCGTCCAATGTCTGGGGGCGTATGTTATAAACTTTGTCCTTTTAAGTAACTCTACAGAAAGAAGTCCAGTACTGTGAAATTCGGAGATCTCGGTGGCCACTGGTTCTTGGAAATTATACGGCAGTCAAAGAAACGTTCAATTAACTTCATGGATTCATTTGATGTATGTAATGTGACGCCGTCTTGTTCAAAATACCCAAAATTCACGTGTCATTCACGGAGGGAGTACCTATACACCCAGCGAAGTTCGAGGCTTGGTGCACAATCTCCGTACAGAGTAAAGTTGAAGCAATTTTCTTCGACTAGACCACAGTCTACTATATACAGTCACGAAGCTTGAGTTTTGAGGGTGCTAGAAACAATAGACTGTGACGGTTCTATTTTGCATTGCCTGTAATGAGGCGATATTAGCGATCCTAGTGGTGAGCAACTATCTAATGTTTGCATATTTACTACGTATTGAGCTTCGCGACTGTATATACCAGACTGTGGACTAGACTCTAAACACTGAAGACTAGCGTCGCACTTTCATGGAGTTTGTTGAGCATTTGGACGATGCAGGGCTGGGTTAAGTGTCCTGTCTTGAACAGGAGGGAGGGATTTTCAGCATTTTCTATAGAGGTTAGTAATCTCACAAAAATACTCTACATTTAAGATATAACAAATTGTGGTTAACGTCATATTTGTTTAAATAAAGAAAGAAATAATTGTATTAGTTTTATATAACTATAGTTTTATATGAATCAATCGTACTTCGTACTACAAAGGCCATCACAATATCACGAGAAATTATCCTGAATTGATATTTTCTACTTTAATTTCTACTACACAAGCCTCACAATATCATGAACCATCTATCTGAACCATTTTCCATTTTAATTTTCACTGCAGAGGGTCACGAAACATTTTCATGCATTAATATTTCCTATTTTAATTTCTAATACAAAGACCGTCACATTATCACGATACAATGTCATGCAGTGATAATTTTTTAGTTCGTACTGCAGAGTAAGCCTACTTCACAATGTCATGTAACGTTGACCTGAAAAAGCATCTGCAACCTGAATGTACATATTCGCCCACAGTGACTCTATCAGACAAGCAAGGAACTGCATGAGACGAGAGATAGCTGGTCAGTAAATTTTGCCTTGAGCCCTCGAAATCTGGGAAAGGGTTTCTGCCGTAAATCTACGACAAAGGTATAGCTCGTGCGGAACCTGGTGAAGCTTGGAGGGAGGGAATAGTAGTGTGGTGTGGAGTCGGGTACCGGCCGATGTTACAGTGACGAGATGCAAGAGAAACTGAACAAGCGTTACCCCCTCCACTCCTAACCGCCCGTAGAACTGGTTTCGCCATCAAGGTCAAGATTCACCAGATTCCGTTCGAGCTATACTCTGACTTCTCTTTCCTTAAAAAGGAAATCTTGCTCAATATTTTCCGCCCGCTTTTTGGTTCATCATTCACCGTCACTTCAGAAAATACCGGTAGTGAATATATGTTAACAACTATCAGGGACCTATTACTAAATAGGTTACAAATGTTTCAATGTACTTACTGTATGAATTATTTTGTCTTAATTGTGCGATCTCATCAATTTATTTAGTTTCTTTCACGTAAATTTCTAAATAAGAAAACACATTAATAATTTCTTCCAGTTATGAGGGATGTCAAAAGTGTTTTTGTTCAGAGAAAAAGCATTCTTGCTTGTACTGAAACAAATCTCACATCTTGCTTTCCCTAAAAGCAAAAGTATTTCAGCTTGTTGAATCTCAGTCACTGGTATGAACCGAGTAAGATATTATTGTGGTACAGTTTGGAGAAATTATAAAAGTATACAGAAAATAAGAGTCTTTAGACCCATCCAATTAATGAGAAAATAGAAATACGAATACACTACAAAATTTTCTTAAGGAATTGCAAGGTGATAAAAAGAAATTTCGAAATTTCATAAGATTACATTATCATAGCCCTACATCTGATTTTATTGTAACTCTGATCAGTGAGAATATAAGATTAAAAAATAAAATTTAAAGGAAAGGCATAACATGTCTGGTAAGTAGGCCTAGCTGCCATTAAGTCATAAATGCAGTTGCACATTATTTATTGTAAAGGATCCGGCAGTTGGTTCAGGCTAATTGCAGCATGTTCTCCTAAAGTGACTATCATCAGCATCACCTAGCTGTCATGGAAATAGGCCATTTGTTGACCTGTTCCGGTATCAATGTCCGAAAGTATTTTCCTATTTCTTCCTTGACTTCTCCTTCCTCTTAGGGCTAGTTCTTCAAAATTTTGGGTAGTCTGTGTACGTGTTGAAACCATTTTGTTTTATACTTCTCAATTTGTTTCTAATACTGGAATTATTTTTAATTCTTCTGCAATCTCTGTATCAGTTCTGTAGTCCATTCAAGTGTCACCTGCTATTTTTCGCATGTATTTCATTTCTGCTGCTTTTATTCTTGATGCATCTGCTCCTCTGATGGTCCAATTTGCACTGCCGTACAAGAGGGTGAGAGAGAAGAATTAAATAGTATTAAAACTAATAAAAAAATGGTAAAAGCCTGGGTGAAGATAACATTAACTCAGAACTTTATAAGTATGCACCAATATAATTTAATTGTGCTGTACAATTTCAACCTGGTCTTTTTTTTTTTTTTAGATTTTCTGTGGTTTAAATATATTGTTTTTAATTTCTGTTACTTTCAAATAATTATTTAATTTATAGCTGATATCTTTTTCTTCTTCATATGAAACCAAATTTCCTAAATAATTGAAAGTATTGACTTGTTCTATTATCTCATTATTAATAACTATTTTACTTCTTAATGGGTTCGAACCCCATTGGTTTTGTTTTCTTAACCGAGATTTTTAATCCATATTGTTATTATTCTGTTTAATCCAGATATAACTTTCTGCAAATTATTTTCTTCAGATATTATCATCTGGTCATCTGCGAATAATAAAGTATTGAGGTTTATATTTCTGGAGAATGGGATACCCGAAATTTCTTCATTTTGCCATGTTGTTACTATTTCGTCCATCTATATGCAAGGATAAAAATGAGAAGGGTATAGTAAGAGTGGAGCTCAAGTGCCTTGAGGATAAGATTAATATAATGAGAAACAAGAATAAATTAAAAGGACAAGATTGCTTCATTGACAGCGACATGACTATTCGTGAAAGGGAAATCCAACAATACTTCAGGAAACGTGCAAATGAAGAGAGGGAAAAAGGAAAAGAAGTTAAAGTGGGATATCAGAAATTAATGATAAATAACCCATGGGTAAACTGGCAAACCCTCTTCCAACAAACGAACACCTAGAAGAACACCGAACCCAAAATAAACGCCCCAAAATGGAAATGAATCGGCAAGAAATCATTGTGGCTACACTAAACGTACGCATTCTGAGAACTTACGAAAGTGAAATTGAATTAGAAAACGCTCTAAAGGAAATCAAATTTGACATACTGGGTTTAGGCGAAGTGAGAAGAACAGGGGAGGCCATACAAGAAAAAGAAAATGGAGACCTACTATGCCACTATGGAACTACACCAGGACAAAGAGGTGTAGGATTTATAATTAAGAAGAGGATCAAGCAATCGGTACGAGAAATAGTCGGAGTAACGGACAGAGTAATGGTGCTGGTTCTAGAAACAAACAAAACTAGAACAACAATTATCCAAATGTACGCACCTACAGAAGCCTGCAGTGAAGAACAGATTGAAGAGTTCTACGAAATATTAGGTGATATCCTTGCAAAGTACAAGTCACCTACAAACCTAATCATAGGGGATTTTAATAGCAAAATAGGCTGGCGCACCCCCGATGAAGAGGCAAACCTAGGGCCGCATGGATACGGAATAAGAAATGGAAGAGGCGAACGGTTGATACAATTCGCACAGGAAAATAATCTAAAAATACCCAACACCTTTTTTTTAGGAAGACCCCAGAAGCAAGATGGATATGGAGCTCACCAGACGGAAAAACACGCAATGAAATAGATTTCATTTTGAGCGATGACATGAGACCCATATCAAACGTGCAAATGGTCCAGAAGATAAAATTCTCAACGGACCATAGAATGATAAGGGCAGTAATGAAACTCAAAAGAAGACGATTCTACGTCAAACCACCAAGATCAAGAATTGAGGGATTAGACGGAAGAAACTTCGTAACACATCTTAGAAACCAGTTGTCACAAGAGAACTTTGACATAGAAAAGGGAACTTCGGAACTGTACAAGTCACTAGAGCAAAGCATACTGAAGGCCCACGCACTCAGCTCCATGTCGAAAACCACACGAAATAGTAAATCCATCCTTAGTGAAGCAACCATTGCATTAATAGATCAGAGGGAAAAACTGTACCACACTCGATTTGACTCTGCAAGACAACAGGAAAAATATGCGGAATTAGATAAACACAAAGAGAGAGATCCGAAAAGATGTTCGTCAGCATCGCACGGCAGTTACACAACAAATACTTGAAGATACCAAATCAACCAGGAAAGCCAAGAAACACCTAAATCAGGGGAGACAATGGATACTGGGAACGAAGAAGAAAAATGGAGACCGCACAACCTCAAGGGAAGAAATACTAACACAAGCAACAAATTTCTACAGAACATTATACACGAGCACATTAAAAAACGACACAACTCAACTCAAGGCAAACCATGAAGACATAGTCCCACCTATTCTGTACAGCGAGATAAGAAATGCGATAACGGAACTGAGGAATGGGAAGACGCCGGCAGAAGATGGTATATGGAATGAACACCTTAAACTAGGCGAGGAAGCTCTAAGAAAACCAATCAGCATAACATTCAACAAGATTTTGGAAACAGAAGACATACCCGAACAGTGGAAATCTAGCACTATAATATTGCTACACAAGAAAGGCCCGAAAGATGACTTAAGCAATTACAGACCCATAAGCTTAATGTCTAATCTATATAAATTGTTCACAAAGATAATCACAAGAAGATTAACACAAATTCTGGATGAAAATCAACCTCCTGAACAAGCAGGTTTCCGTTCCGGCTTCAGTACAGCGGATCACCTCCAAGCTCTGAACCAAATTATTGAAAAAATGGAAGAGTTCAATCTACCATTATACATCGCTTTCGTTGACTACAAGAAGGCATTTGACTCCCTCGAACATGCCAGCGTATTCCAAGCATTGGTCAATCAAGGAGTAGAAACAAAATACGTCAGATTGCTGAAAACAATTCACAGCCAATGCATAGCCAAGGTAAAAACAGAGAAAGTGAGACAAACGTTCACTCTCGGCAGAGGAGTAAAACAAGGTGACCCCATCTCCCCGAAGCTCTTCACATGTGTATTAGAAGAAATATTCAGGAAACTACAGTGGAGCAGCAAATGCGGGATAACCGTGAACGGCAGGAGACTGACAAACCTACGCTTCGCCGACGATGTTGTATTATTTGCAACTTTCCTCAAGCAACTTCAACACATGCTTCGGGAATTAAACGAGATAAGCAAGTCAACAGGCCTGGAAATGAACTTCAGTAAGACACAACTTATGACAAACAAAGCACCAATACCAATCAAACTCGAAGGAACTGAATTGAACTATATGGATGAATATATATATATATATATATATATATATATATATATATATAGGACAATTAGTTTCACTCACCAACAGGATGGAAAAAGAAATCAAAGGAAGAGTGACGCAAGCGTGGAAAGACTTCTGGGCATTAAAATTCATACTACAAAACAAGTCACTAAATAGGAACCTCAGACTCCAAGCACTCACCACCTGTATCTTTCCAGTCCTTTTGTACGGCCCTCACAGCTAGACAGAAAAACACCCTAGCAGTATGCCAAAGGGGAATGGAGAGGATAATACTCGGCATATCTTTGAAGGACAGGATTAACAACAAGAGGTTGCAAGAAATCACATCCTCCAAGAACATAGTTCATGAAGCGGCAAGGATAAACTGGAGATGGGGAGGACATGTGGTAAGGCTGCAGGGGAATAGATGGGCGCAAATAACAACTACTTGGGACCTCTACCAAGGAAAGAGAAGACCGGGAAGGCCGAGAGTCAGATGGGCTGACTCCTTCAGGCAGCAGATCGGAACACACTGGAGCAGAGTAGCACAATGTAGGAGAGGATGGAAGGAGCTAGGACGACAGCTAGTTGAGTAGAGACAACGCATCCCAAGGACAAAGTGATACATATCCTAATATGTTAATTAAGTGCGAATTAAACGTAGACCAATGAGTAGGAACTGAAATCACCTGTGTGACAAAACCTAAATATTCTAATGTGATAACTAAAGTGGAGAACAAACTAACAGCAATGAGTACAATCCTAAATGACAAAAGTGTTGAATATCTTAGTTATAATTAAGTGACAAAGTGTTAATATTTAGTCATAATTGTCGATGAGTAGTACACAACTCCGCCCACGTGGACTAGCTCGACACGTGAGCAAAACGGAGCCAGAGCTTTCCCTCTTGCAGGAGACCTTAGCCCTTCTAAGGGACACTAATAGGCTATTTCATTTCATCCATTTCATATGTTAAAGAGAGTTGGTGAAAAGGGACATCTTTGACGCACTCTTCTATTAAGCTCAGCTGGTTTTGGCAGTTTAGAGTTGTGTTTTATAATTATTTTATTCCTGTTGTAGATGTCTATTACTGCTTTGATTAGGTGATATGGGATAAGTCTCCTTTTCATTATACCTAATAAATGAAAAGCATGGGACTCTACCTTCATGTCCCCCAAGTGCCTTCATGGCGTAACGGGGATACCTTTACCTTTACTGCTCTCTTTTTATGCAATCAAAAGCTTTTTCATTATCAACGAATAACAAATAAGTGTTTAAATTAAATTCCCTTCTCTTTTCTATTAATAATTTGAGGCAAAATGTCAGGTCTGTGCATGAGTGGCCTTTCCGTAATCCATTTTGTGTTTGTCATGAACTTCTCTGCATGAGCTTGAAGTTTTATGTTTAGAATTTTTGACTATATTTTGAAACAAGTATTAAAAATGGTAACAATAGTTATTAGAGGAGAAAAATTCGCTCCGGCCGGCGCCGAGGATCGAATCCTGGTCCTTGCTTCTACGTACCAAACGCTCTAACCACTGAGCTATGCCGAAGTTCAATCCCAGCACCGGATCGGATCCCTCTCTTCTAATGTTTTTCCCCTTTGTGACCTGACTCCATGTTCGACATATATGTTGACATATATTACGTCAACTGGCATTATACAAGGAGCGCATTCAGTTGAGTGACTTGGTGGCCGGGATTCCACAGTATAAGTTATGCACTGTTGGGCAAGTAATCTACGTAAAGAGTAATTTTTGGTCTCACAGAATTTAACTCTTATAGTAACAATGGTTGGATTTAACTTCGACATAGCTCAGTGGTTAGAGCGCTTGGTACGTAGAGCCAAGAACCAGGGTTCGATCCCAGCGCCGGAGCGAATTTTTCTCCTCTAATAACCACTGTTACCATAACAGATAAATTCTGTAGGACCCAAAATTAATCTTTACGTAGATATATTAATAGAATTCTTATTCCTCTATAATTTTGTGGGTCTAGTTTGTCTTCTTTTTTATATAAGTTAACGGTATAATTATTGCATTTCTCCATTCTTCTGGAATACGCTTTTGTGTGTATACTTGGTTAAAAATGTTAGTAATCGTAATTAAAATTATATTGGTGCATACTTATAAAGTTCTGAGTTAGTTATTTTCACCCGGGCTTTTACAATTTTTTATTAGTTTTAATACCATATTTAATTCTTCTAAGGTTGTGATGTCATTATGATTATCTAGATCCCACGTTTCTTCTGTTTGCTTTCTATTTATTGTTATATTCCATAATTTTTTGTAATATTCTAAAAATGTGTTTTCATCTATTTTTCCTTGAATTATAACTCGTTTTATATGCTTTACCTATTAACTTTATCAGTTTATAGTATAGTATATTCCTTAACAACCGAACTGTATCTGAGTCAGGATGGACCGTAAACTCATCTTGTTGAAATCAAATGTCATCCCTTTTTAGTGCGTCTTTATCTGTAACATTCGCCAATACCTTATATCATTCATTGTAATAAGTCTCTCAATTGCGTCTTGGAAAAGTAGAGACCGATGATAACTCTAGCAGATATAGCACACCATAAGGTCACCTTTTCACTGTTTTTTTTTTTTTTTTTTTTTTAATAATAATAATAATAATATTTATTAATACTATACACTTGAGCTACATTAGGCATTGCAGCCCGAAAGAGCAGAAGCTCGTGCTCGGGCGCAGTTCAGATCAGTTATACAAAATATATCACAAAATTACGAGAGTTCATTGAGCACAATCACATTAATAAATGGTAAAATACATACAGCATGTAATAACAGGGTCTATATACAAATAGAAAATACAGAAGTACATGAATATTAGAGTAACAATTTTAACTCAATTGGCTTAAACAATTAAATAATTAATCTGATTTGTTTCTTAAATCTATGAGTGTTAAGTGTACTTAGCTCAGGGTAAGCTCTAATTAATGTATTATATATTTTGGGTATTGGCCGTTCATATAATCCCATAGGATTTGTGAAACTCCAATATCGAACCAACATGTCTTGAACAATTTCGGAGTAACATTGCAACAAACTATAATATACCGAGGGGATAACATTATATGTGTAATTTAAAAAAAAATAATGAGTTGACAATAAATTGCATATTTCAAGCCATATCCTATGATAATGTGATATTTATAAACCATACCTACAATCACTTTAGAACAACATGCTTAAATTCTTCAGAACCAACCCTTTACGTAACTCGAAATTACAATATTCGACTATTTTTCAACTTACAAGCAAACATTCTGATGGGTGCAGATAAAAAAGTAGTGTTTTTCTTTCACTATGTTAATAATGTTGAAAGAATTGCTTATACAAATTTGGCCACTCGACTTTTCTCAGAAACTATCGCACAGTTATGAAACTTTGCACGTTACAGTTTGGATCTTTCTGAATCTTTGTGTATTTTTAAAGTGTGTTCGTACAAAAATTAATATTTTGAATTTTTTGACAATTTTTTGATGCAATTTTAAAGTAATTTCATATATCTTTCTGTACGTTGTTAGGTTAATGTTGATATACTGCCGCATGCCTGGCCTTTGTTTGACACTGGTAGAATTTTTTTATCCCTTAATAAGCGGCCACTCCCTGATTTTTGTACCTGAAGTAAATGCACACAGATTTGCAGGTGCCTGTTCCTATCTCTGGTATACTCGTATTTATGATTAAATAAAGTGTTTTGCAAACAATATGTCTGAGCTACTAAAATCTTTAAATGTCACACACAGATGTAATAAAAATGTGTAATTGCACTTTGTAACAGATTTTAGAAATTGTGCTTCTGCATAAATTAAAAAATAAATAAATAAATCGTGGCGTGAGAATATTTATGCTCCGCCTGCTTTAGAATATGACGTTTAAATTATTTTATGCTCGACCATGCCGAAATGTACTAATTATACATCTGGTAGCAGTCCTTTAATGCATGTCATTAAAGTACACCTACTCATTAAAGTACAGGTCTTCAGCCAATGATAACTCAGCTTACATGTGTTCAGCCAATGACAAGTCAGCTTTGTACCGTTATAAAACCGCAAGTATCGATTATTCTCGGATATGCAATCGAAAGAGAATTAGCGAAAAGTCACGGAGGCTGGAAATCCAATACTGTCGCAGAAGGTTATGTTCTGTTACTATAATAATTAGCGTTAATTGTAAATAATATTCAAATTAATTCAATTTGTCATCTCGTTTTTCAATGTCGAATTCAATAATCAAGGTTATAATATTATAATATTATCAAGTTTAACGGGACTACGTCAAGGTCAATGACATTATTGTTCCTCGGAAAAAATCAATACTTTCGCGTCTGCGCACATCTCACAATTCACGACCTAGAACAAGGTCACTTCCGATCTTGTCAGTTACAAATAAAATGTATACATTTGAATACCGGTAATTTCAAGTTAGAAATATGGTCGAGCATAAAAAGTCGTATGAAACTCGCCTATAATGGTAATTAAGAAGCTCGTATGAAAATTATGAAACTCGCTTGCGCTCGTTTCATAAATATCCATACTCGATTCTTAATTACTATCATTATAGGCTCGTTGCATAATGTACTATTTATAAATTAGCTGGGTAGCCAATTACAAGAATCCAATTTTTAAAGCAACACAACAATGGCATTGGAAAGGATAATTTCCTTCAACTGCGATCAGTCACCAGATTGGGTTTAGTACTTGCCAATGAATGACAGTTGTATGTTGACGTGTTATTTATTTGATTCTATCATTCACTAATGTCTAATATAAACTATAAGGGCCCCAATTGCAAAAAAATGGTTGAAACTATGTTGGAGAACTTCAGAACCTTGGGCTGCAATATGAGTGTTTTTCTACATTCGCACCTCAATTATTTTCCCGAGAACTTAGTCGCTTTTAGAATGGAAGTTGGTGAAAAGTTTCATCAGAACATCAAAGACATGAAAACCAGATACCAAAGAAAATGGAGTGTGAGTATGATGTCTGATTACTGCCGGATGCTTAAGAGAAACAATTCTTCAGAAACGAAAATTTCAAGTGGAGTGAGATGCACATATGGTCAAGGTAAGGTTACTTGAGTATAAATATTATGTTACTAGCTTTGTTATTCAGTTAATAGTTCTAATTTTATCTGATTTACACGTACTTAACAAACATGAATGCGATATATTTGCCTGTAAAAATATTGTTTTTATTTCGGTTTTTTATGAATTGTGAAAAATTTTGATGTGATGGGGCTATTTGGAGGTCAGTTTCGAATTCAGCACAAAAAAATATAGGTTAAGAATCAGTTATCAGATCAAAATCATCGGAAAAAAAGTATTAAAATGCAGCACGGTGTAATGATTTAGCCTACATAGATAAGAAATATGTTGATGTACGTTCAGAATGTTATCAATTATTCGAAAAATTTGAGCTCGAAAATAGTAAGCTCCTTCAATCGTAGAGCAAAGTAAAACAAGATATTATTGTGCTAATTGGCCATCTCGTAAAAAAACTGCCTCCAAACTTAAGTCACTTGGTTTTTCATAATTTACTACTACCAAGGGGTATAACATAATTACCCCCATCAAAATCATACACCGATCTTTGTTAAGCATATGGAATATAAACAATTTATGTACTGTACGAGTATTATTGACTATAGATTTACAAAAAAAAAATGTAAAAATATAATGTAATCATCCTATTTTTTTTTAAATATTGCATGATTCAAAAGTCCTGTTCCAGTTTGTTGAAAACGTATACTAAATGAAGTTTATTTATGTTACTGGTGACACTACGAGGTAACATAATATTACAGCAACTTTAAATTTGTCTCCCTTCCATTTCAAGACAAGCTACTCAATGCTATATAGTTTTTAAATGATGGAAAACACATTTACAAGTAATGAAAGCTCATTACTACAACATTAATTGGAAAACATTTCACTTAATTCTTGAAATTTAAATATTCGAATATCATATATACAACCCTGAGCATCTGAAAAATATTTTTTATAATAAAATAAAAAACCCCAAAATTGAAGTTATAAAAAATAAAAATAAAACAATAAATCAAATTTTATTTCTTTGCTGAAATTCAAATATTCCAAAATCACCTATACTACAATGAGCACCTCGAAAAAGGCCCCTCTAATAATTATTTCTAACAAAAGCATTTTCAGGAAAACCATGACACAAGAATAAAAAATAAAAAAAAATCAGAACAAATGATCATGATAATATAAATAGCAATAAATTATAAAAAATGTTACAAATAACACAAAATAAAATAATTTGGAAGTAGACAACTAAAAAATTAAGAAAATTAAGCTACAGATTGAATTTTAGATTCTGGAATTTTCATAATACAGACTACCAAGGGGGGGGGGGTAACAAGATTACCCCATGAATAATGTGAATTACATCTTAAATTAGATTAATTATGTTACACATACATCTTGATTAAACAACTTTTAACACTGTATCACTTCGGAATATGTATGATAAGTACTTTCTTGTGTTAAATTTTAACGTTCCGAAGATGACCTAAAATAGGTCGAAACATGTTAACAAGGTACGTTAAAATTTAACACAATGAAGTACTTATCATACATATTCCGAAGTTAATTATGTTATTCTTAATTCAAATTGTTAGTAGACATGTAACGGACAAATATATGGCATTTCAAAAAGAAATATGGAAAAAAAATGAAAATAATATTGAAAAATCATAAGTGGGATAGTCCTATTACCCCTCTTGGTAGCAGTAGGATTAATAAACCCCAGTACTTCAGTCCTAAAATGTGTCTCTCAAACATCAAAAGCGAATTTCAAAGGCTTGCCATACAGATACAGGCATACTAAACATAACCAAGGATTTGGATGTTATTCAGAATCAATACAATTCTATTGACAATGTTAACTGGTCTGAATTTTATATCTGTGACATTTCGATAGATTCGTATAAATTTCGGCCAGTAGTTTTACCCCAGAAAATGCTTGATGCTCTACAATATCCAGAGAATTAGCTGAATTTGCATTATTGATGTTGTCATAACCTATTTCTAATACCGTAATCTTCATCATAATGAATGCAGCAAAAGCAAAACTCAGAAATAGAATGAAACCGGAAATTCTTAGTGTATTGTTGCGAATTGAAGTCCATCTCAACTCTCTAAATAAGTCTTGTACGGACTTTGACTTTTGAGTATAATAAAGAAATGTTTGAAAGACTGAATTCAACAGTTGTCAACAGCTATAGCTAATGAGGAAAATGACAATGATAACAAAGTAATTGAAGTTGTGAATAGTCATGATTAGGAATCGTACTTTTTCCCAGGGAACTACAAGATTAAGTATTACTGGAGTTTTTAAGTGAACGACGCACGTACATCTAGCAAGACAAGTACTTGACTGACGGCTCATGCGAATCTTGTTTCGTCAATTGTGGCAGAACAATACATAGACCACTTTAACAATTGTACTCGTAGTAATATTTACAGCCACCGGCGCTTGCCTGCCGATCTGAAGTTGCGCTCGGGCTGATTACCTGGTTGGGGTTTTTCTCGAGGTTTTCCCCAACCGTAAGGTGAATGCCAGGTAATCTATGGCGAATCCTCGGCCTCATCTCGCCAAATACCATCTCGCTATCAACAACCTCATCGACGCTAAATAACCTTGTAGTTGATACAGCGTCGTTAAATAATCAACTAAAAAAAACTAGTACTTACAATTTAAATTATTTAAACTACGTATACACCAGAATTCGCTATTTATACTATTTACACTACAATATAAAAATGTAGGCCTACAATGATCAAACATTATTTACACTTAGAAGCTTATGCACAGTGTTGTGTCTTGTAATGCAAGATATTTCATTTCATAATACTATAGCCTACTTATTTTGTAAATTGTAAACAACAGTGTAAGTAGACTAATATTTGATCAATGTAAGCATTCATTCTTTATAATAGTGTAGTAAATAGTGAAAATAGCGTATTTTAGTGTACTTAGTGCAAAGGACTGTCAGATATTTACTACTTCCAAAGCCGATTCTCAGAAAGACTGCTTTTCATCTCTAGAATATGACCTTTCTTCATATATTATTTTTTTAGAATATTTATTTTTAATATATCAATTTTCCTGCAATATGTTAATCATTCCTTCGATCCGAATTGTCTTATTTAACACTAAATTGTAACTGTTTAACCCTTAAAACTACGTGTAACTAAACACATCTACATTTTGCTCTTCCTATTATGATCATTGTTATTATAATTATTATTGTTATTATTATATCTTTGTTTTCTGTATTGATGTTATTAATATTTGCTATGTATTTTTATACTGGTTGGGTGATAGAGAAGGTCTTATGGCCTTAACTCTGCCAGTACCAGTAAAAATAAATCAAATAAATAAGTGAACAAATAATTTAAATTGTAGGAAAGGTCATCGTAGTGTCAATCTTTATCACTAGAATGCATTTTCAACAGTCTTCGAGGTCTAGTTTTGAATCACGAATAGAACGCCAACTGCAGGACAAACAAGATGCAAGTGTTCCCTGACAATGTGTAATGTTATCGGTTCAAATTAATACAGGATGGTTATTAACTTTTAATCTACTTTAATTCAGTAAGTAGCTCAACTTTTAGACCCTCATCTTTTATTAAATTTACGATAAGGTGACATTCTGAATACGTTTTATCCCGCAATTGGCTACAGTGGAATGGAAAAACCTGGCAACTCTGTACCAGAGTGCTATGATCTATCTGTGAAGAACAGAATATTTTCTGCTCGTAAACAAACGCCTTTGCTTATTTCTCAGTAGGTGTGCGTTCTACATATCAAACTACACGGAAACATGTTAGAGTACGTTCCGGCAAAATTGCTTTTGACGGAATCAATTTTGTAATTTTTGTCTGAGTATGTAAGTGTCTATATAAATTTATAAAATGAGCATTATTTCTTTATTTATTTATGTAGACTACTTATTTATTCATTTCTATATTCATTATTTACTTATTCATTTATTTCCTTATTTATTTGTTTACTTATGTATGTATTTATTTACTTATTTTTATTATTTATTCATTTATTTATGTATTTATTTATTTAATTATATATTATATATTTATTTATTTATCGCAATAAATTTTAATTTACTGGAATTTAACAATACTTACTTTGTAGTATACTGCATGATTTCACTATAATGCCTATTTTAATACTTCCAGCGTTGAGGATATTGCGTCTTCTGTTAGCGACTCTGCTATCACAAATGATAAGCATGTACTTAAAAGCAGTTACAGTTCGAATAGTTTGCTTTCCACCACAAAAAAGTTCACATTAGCTGTCTCTTGATAGCGTAGATGTAATGATTACTTATAGATATTATTATTTTGCTTTAGAGCTAACAGTTATTCACTGGTAAATGTTGCCTTACACCTCGTTTAATGCATACGCTACGAACTCCCAATGTAGAAAAAAAATAGCCTATTCATTTCAAGAACAGAAATGTTATTAATTCTGAGAAGTGTATAGCATATCAAGATGTAAAAGGAAGGAAATATCCTCCATTATACTGTTCGTTGGTCTAAGTAAAAAGTGACGCATTTTAAGTAATTCAGGCTATTATTGTGAAGAACAGGAATGTTTGACCTCAAATATAATTTCTCAGTTCCATTTACACAATAAAGAGCGTCATTAACGTGCATTAGTGGCATGGAGGTAGAACTAATGCTTTCATGATCTCGGCATTGAAATCATTAGAATGAGATGTAGTCTATACTTAGCTCCGACCGCCTTTAAAATTCTATCTACGCGATCAAATTTTTCTTCCAATTCAATATTTTACAAGAAAATTTGTCAAAGATGATCTATTAGGGCAGGGGTGCCGAACTGAGAATTTTTCGGTGCTCGAGGCTACGACAATCAGATTCGAGGCTCTCCCGGGAGCTGTGTAACGAAAAGTGAGGTGTCTTCGGTTCTTGTAGCATGGGCCACGTAAATATGAGGCATTGGCGATATTTGCGGAGTCAAGAGAATAAATTGAAATATTTTTAAAGCAGAAAAAATTCGACGTACCTGAATTGGAAGATGACGTTGGTAGCAAGACCTTGAATTTCTGTCCAACATGTCTACCAAATTAGTCTTAAACTATCCTTGTATCGTATGAAAGTAAGTGAAAATAATTTAGAGAATTTCCCGATACTTCGATTATTTCGTTCGTCTTTGAAAGGAACATTTTATTAGTCTTTTTGCACAACCTGTCTGAGGAATTTAAACAACGTTTCTCTGACTTTCATCGAATGACAAAGAAGTTTTCACTATTCACTTCCCCTTATACAGCAGATCCGTCCCAGGATTATCCGGGAGATTTTGCTTCCGAACTTATCGAACTACAGTGCGACTCTGCGTTGGAAGATAAGCAAAACACATCAACGATTGACGGGTTTTGGAAAGCTGCTGCAAGAACACGACGATTTCCCACGTTAGTTGCTTTCGTTGTAAATGTGCTTTCACTGTTCGCGGCGACTTATGTTTCTGTAGATGCATTTTCATTAATGAAATTAACAAAATCACATATTCGTAGCAGAATGTCGGATAAACACTTGTATAATTACCTTCGGTTAATGACGGCTAAGAAAATAAACGCAAATATTCATGAACTTGTTGTGAAGAAAACGCGCTGTCATCTTTCTACAAAAGCAGTTTGTTCCTCCAAAATGTAAGATGTAAATAAATCTATTTGACGTAAAGATGTACGTTTGTTATTCCAATAGTCATTTTTACTTTTAACGGAAAACACTCATTGCATTTCTCTCACATAAATTCATTCCTGAACAAAAATACAGAGCTGATTATAGTCTTTCAATATCGCGCAGGCTTCCCCTACCCTCACGCTGCTCAGAACCTTCGGTCAAAGCGACTACGTCCTAGATAGCAACTACAACACTATCGGCTCTGACGGAAGCCTCAATTCGGTACCCCTGTACTATGGCATTCGAAAAGTAATGACAACATAGTTACTGTTTCACACTAAATTTATTTAGGTTACTTTTGACATTACTTGCTTCAAATAATAAATTCTCCTGCTATGTGAACAATATGTTGCCAAATTCTTGGAAGATGGCGGACTCCAACCGCAGAAATAGTTCTAGATATATCTTTCACTGATCAATCTAAAGCTCTTCGGATGTCAACTCTTGATTGAAAGCGAATGCCTTACTTCCAACCAACTTGCAATAGTTCAGTATGGTAGGACTTCTCTTCCACAGGCTTCTTGTAATGCCCAGAAGCGTTGAGTTGCATATTTTTCTCTCGCAATTTGGATTTTTATGAAGCAATTTTGATCTTACCTTTAGGGCAGTATTGTCTACTACAAATCAGAAACAGCCACTGTATTTACAAAATATGGCTACTTCGAGACTTTCAATATTGCTAACTTATGAAACAATCGTTGCTCTATTATGTAGTACAAGATTTCAATGGTCACCGCTACGATCATTGAATTACAGCATTGTTGCCATTAGGTACTTATCCAATGCTCAGTATATTTGAAATGATTTGTTAAAGATTATTTCATATTGCTAAAGATTTGACAAGATTGTGGTAGACAAAAGTCCGTGAATCCTCGAAGATCACGTTTTCAAATCTGTTTATACCTGAATAAACCATTCGTTATGAAAAAACTGTATTATCATCTTTCTATGAATTTATTTCGTAACAAAGAGGATTTTCAAATGTATCCTATTTTCTGAATAAAAGTCATTCTTTTATGCATAAAACTGTATTATTATTCTATAAAATTTACTTCTCAACAAAGTTAAGAGGCCTTTTAAATCTTTCGTAACTTTTATAACCCTATATTTTAGTACAGTGGTCGACATTTCTTAACTCGCGAGTCATCCCCTTAATACATAAGCAGAGCGGAGGAGTAAGGCATAATCTCCTTCCTTACCCATCACTTATTCATTCAATGTTAAGCAGTTAGAGCAGGCATGCCAGAAATCAGACTCTAAATATGCAGTTTTGTGCGCGGATCGCCGGTCTGTGCAGACTGCATCATTCGAGCGTTGCTCTTACCCTTTCTTAGCTGGAGGGGTGTACAATAATCTATTCTGCGCTTCTAGGTTGGATTAAATAGGCATTTGGACATTATAAACACACTTAGCAGAAGGAAAAAAACACGGTTATTATCAGTGTCTATACTTGACAATTGTAATACAAGAAACTTTAGGCTTACTCAGTTATACTTCACAAAGCAGTGATTTGTAAAGCATAATTTATTAATATGATTTTTATATAGCATTTGAAGAAAAAAATATTTCAGTAATTTCGAAACAACAAAAAACGAACAAGTATTTAATTTTACATAGTAGGTACTAATTATTTTAAAGTAATAGACCAGTAGTGTCAGAGTTGTAAGCTCCGAAACTGGTTGTGGAGCTAGAGACGTGCATTCGGAGCGTGAACTTGCTTATGTCTGTGGAAGCACCGGAGCACGCAACGAGTTATAGTGGATTAGGCTCTGTCTGACAACGCTGTAATAGACCCTACGCTTTCTTTGTTCGTCGAACATTATTATTTATTGGGACCATTGGTACACAAATATTGAAGAAAATATTATACTCCTAATTAATTACATGCAGTAGGACATTGTGAAGTTTTTACACTGAAATAATTTCCTTACTGTATGCCAATATAAATTAACACTAATATTAATAAATTATATAAAGTAAGCTTAGAATTTAAATTCGCATATAGTTCATTTGGAAAACGTTGAGAGCAAGTATCGACAAGCTGGAAGCGTTACTAAAAGAAATTAAAAGTGTAGTTCACAAGCTGTGAAGCGACGATATTCTATTTATGTCAGGTTTAAAGGTTTATTAATGTAAGTATATATTAGCATAATATAGTGACGTGAGATGGAAAATTTGCCATTATATATTTTTCCAGAAAATTTTTCCGCCTTGCAAATAGTTGCTTTCTTCGCTCCTTACAACCTCAAGAACCTTATATGTATTCCTCACTATATTCTCATCACTTATCAGCTTATGAAATGAAAGTCGTAAGTCGTCTAATCTTTGATGGCTACGTTAGTACAGACTCCAAAACAACGCCATTGTCAAGTTCGTTTTGCCATGAGAGTACCGATTAGAAATAAGCGCTGGCAATATAATATTTTGAGAACTTCACTAATCTGATCTAAACTGTCACAAGACTATTTCCTCGACATGGGCTGACGAAAGCCTTTCATTTTAAAATAATTATTATTATTGACTGAGAAAAACATTATAACAATTATGTTATATGATTCGTAATTTCTCTTCTTCATTATCCGTGAACTCCTCATTTTATTTATCATAACTCATTCACAGACACAGCCAAATCGGGACCCGTACTGAAACTGCGTTACTGAAAGAAAAGCTGATATACTGTTGCAGGTCTGTATAGCCCTGTCGCGTTCCCTTCCAAGGCGATTCACTCCCTCCAGGTAGGGGAATAGAAAGTGCACATTGCACAGATACTACTGCACAATGTGCAGGGTTTTGGCATGCCTGAATTAGGGTATCCTCTCCTTTTATCTTCCCCTTTGCTGTGTATTGCGGGCTGCATTTTATGTGACGTAAACTTTGCCGAACATTGTTTTAGACAGTAAATTAAAAGCGTGCTATTCTACGTAGACTTATGTAAAATCGTGTATGGTTACCTTCTAACCATAAGAGATCTCTTTCTCCTTCACCAAATTTCCCACCATTATTTAGAACAGACGGGAAAATTAATAACAATCTGAATTTAATTACCTATGGCATAATTTACTAAACATATTGTACCGACTAGTCAACAAACAAATAAATGATGATAAAAAGAAACTTCATTCGATGTCTATTTATTATGAATCATTCAATAAGCGAATAGCATGTAAAAACAAGTAGTGGCTGCAAGTACTTTCGCATTATCCTGCATCATCAGGTAGCATAAGAAATTAATATGCATGAACGTAAAAATAGAAAGTGCACCAAATAGTCATCTTAAAGTATCATAGAAACATATTATTGTACACCCTTCCAGCTAAGAAAGGGTAAGAGCATAAACAACACTGACTTAATAAATGTGTACAAGAAATAAGAGTAATGAAACATATACAATTGTGAACTTGCAACGTGATATATCAGGTGAGACAAGTTAAAATTAATTAGGAATACAAAACCATTAAATATTAGAATATGAGTCACTGTTCATGTGAAACATAATGAACGATGTCAAGTATTATACAACGTTTCGCAATAATGCCTATGGCATTCTAAATGGTCTAAAGAACATTCCTCCAAATCTATCCCCCGTCGCCCCAAGACTAGCAAATCATTGGCACAAGATTATCTTAAAGCAAGCACATTTTAAGCCTCGCATAGAACAGGTCCAAATCTTCCTATTTGTTTCATGATGTTAACAACAAGATAACAAAGGAACGTATATAAAAACTGGTCATAACGAAATAAACGGTGTCATAAGTTCGTTTTTATATATTTTTCTTCCATTTTTATTAATAACCAATGAAATAAAACTTAAAAATTACACTCACCGGCACAAAAAGCGAAACGCTTCAATTTCTATCTTCAATTTAAGGCATCCATACAAATGGCTGTATGTTTTCGAATAGAAAACAACTAAATTGTTAATTAAATGTCGGTATATTATTGTGGTAATCAATATATTTTCGGTAGATATGGTTACAAATAGCATTAACTTAGATCTTATAATAAAAAGTAAGCCACCGGCGCAGCTCATTCAGCTAAGGTGCTTGCCTGCCGATTCGGAGTTGCTCTCGAGCGCGGGATCGATTCCCGCTTGGACTGATTACCTGGTTGGGGGGTTTTCCAAGATTTTCTCCAACCGTAAGACGAATGTCAGGCGATCTATGGCGAATCCTCGACCTCATATCGCCAAATACCATGTCGCTATCATCAATACAGTTGACGCTAAGTAACCTAGTAATTGATACAGCGTCGTTAAATAACCCAGTAAAAAATGAAATGAAAAGTAAGAAAGGTGAAGTGTTTCGCTTTTTGTGCCGATCATTGTATTAATGGTAATATGAATTAACATACAGCGGGATGCGGTAGTTACTATCTGTCCGTTGTAAATTGACCGGTGTTGATTCCACGAACTAGCCGAATGCGTCATAGCCCTCCACGAATGCTTCGATCCCCTCAATGTCCTGCATTACGTAATCACCTACGATGTCTTGTAGACAACGATAGTGGTACTTTAGAGCTCAACGGTCATGTAACATTGAACGCGTGGTACATAGTACACAGAAAAACCTTTGAATAAATTATTTCTAATACGTTAGAACGGACCTTAATACAGATTTGGGTAACTCTGAGTGTTAACATGCTCACATCTGCATCATATTTTATATCTACTAATTTTAATACACCTCCGTACCTTTCTACAAATATCAGCGACCTCGGGGGTGTCTTAATAAGCAAAATAGCGAATAATTTATTATTCATCATGCGTGCAGTTGGAGTTCCCTCTCCTTGCGATTGAGAAGATACTTTTGCGGCTGAACAACCGAGACCGGCTACATGAAGTTCTACCACCATTACTGAAGTCCCTTGACAAATTCCGCCATCTTCTGCCTATCCTATAAATTAAAAGCGTAAACCGTCCTTTTCCAAGATTTTAACAGACCGACAACGAAACTAAACTGTATGTTCATTTGTTCGCACCTATGTCACATTAACAGCATGTGGATGTAAATTACGTATCGTTTACGTATGAAAATAAGTTAAAAATTGGGTCTCTATATGGAAACTGAAAATATATTGTAAAATGAGGTAAATGACCATAAAGCAAGAAAATTAAACCACAACTTTTCTATTTCTGACTTAAAATACTACAAATAAAATTTAATAAATTTTCATCTGCTGCTGAACTACATTATTGTTTTCTCGAATCTTATAGTTGGATCAAGAATAATAGGCCTTCTGATGCTATGTATCAATTGCAACAATATCATCCCTTCTGTTGGAGCCAGAAATGGAGAAAAACTAATGAACTTTAAAATTATGTCAGTGTATCTGATATCATAGCATAGATAATGTTTATTTATTTATTTATTTATTTATTTACTTATTCATTATTTAATTTACTCAGTTATTGATTTACTCATTTAGGCCTACTCAATTACTTATTTATTTATTTATTATTTATTTATATTTATTTATTTACCTACTTATTTTAATTAATTTATTTATTTATCTACTTATTTATTTATTCATTTATCTACTTATTTATTTATTTATTTATCTACTTACTTATCTATTTATTTATATTTATTTTTGAATAAATTATTGTTGCATTGATAGCCACCACATCTTGTTGAAGATCATTTACATTTACTTAATTAATTTATTATGCATATTTCTAACATTAATTTACATATATTTTTGTACATTTCAATTGATTAGGATGCCGATATTTTAAATCCAAGATTTAGACGGCTATCAATATGATGATACTTTATTTATTTATTTATTTATTTATAAACAAGTTTGCTCCAGTTTGCGGTATTGAAAATAGTTCATTTGAGAAGGAGTACGTCACGTGATATACCAGGGGTTCTCAAACTCAGTTTCACGACGCCCTGATGCATAATCGATCTTTAAGTTCTAGGGGGTCGCGGCTATATGGAGACACTAAAATTTACAATTTATAGTGACGTGCAAGATACAAATTTCCAGTACGTGTACACAATTATTTAATTACAATTTTGGTTATGAACATTAGCACAAGAGATGCAAGGTACCTCATTTTCCAAAGAGAAAATAATGGCTGCCACTTATGAAACTTAAAACGAGTTGATTTTTAATGTTACAAAAAAAGAAAACAGAAAAATGTGTTATTTGATCCTAATGTATAAAATAATACAGGCTAAATAGGTTCTAATGTTTAACGCATTCCTATACTCTATAAAATTTGTACTATTACTACTCGTACTTATAAAAATCCATTAAACATTTTAATTAAACTTACTATTATGAGTCTATCTTTTCAGAAACAAAACAGATTTTTACAAAAATGGATGCCTATCATTATAATTAATAATAATAATTAATATAATAATAATAACAATATTAAATGGCAATAACTCGATAGAAGATGAAATTAAAGAACGAATTACCAATGGTAACACAGCCTATTTCGCCAACCAAGGCTTATTTAAAAGCAAACTAATAACAAAAGAAGCCAAATTAAGATTATATTGGACCATAATAAGGCCAGTTGTCACCTACGCCTGTGAAACTTGGGTATTGAAAGAATGAAACAAAAATTGTTAATTTTTGAAAAGATAATTTTAAGAAGAATATTTGGATGCTCCAAGGACAGAGATGGCAACTGGAGAATAAAAACTAACAAAGAACTAAATGATTTAATACACAATCAAAATATAATAAATGTCATCAGGGCTATGAGGTTAAGTTGGTTTGGCCATGTTAAAAGAATGGAAGACCAGAGGCTAGAGAAAGGTATATATAAATGGAAACCCCTGGGAACTAGAGCAGCGGGTAGACCGAAAACCGCTGGGAAGATGATACTGTGAATGATTTGAGGAAGCTAAGAATCACGGATTGGATGATGGTCGTACAGAATAGAAGTTATTGGAAAAAAATTATTGAGAAGGCCAAGACATTCAATTTTGAAGTTGGAGTGCCTTGAGAAGAAGAAGAAGAAGAAGAAGAAGAAGAAGAAGAATATAATAATAATAATAATAATAATAATAATAATAATAATAATAATAATAATAATAATAATAATAGGCGACAGTAAGCGATGTCCTGAAATAATGGAGTTCCTAATAATTATAAACTGTAGTCAGATAGTAGACTGTCACTTTTGCTACCTCACCAAGTGAGAAAAACTCGATCTATCCCCCAAATGCAGAATGGTTTATATTTTCAAACATGAACTATATGTTTGTGTTATTTTACTTTAACGATAATCTGGGGCCTAGACTTATTTTCATTTTAAGTAGTAGGGCTATTGCTACTTCGTATATATTTTGTCACATACCCATACAAGTAAGATATTTTCGGATACTTGTCAGTGGTGTGGGAAACAATGCCTAGGCACAGATCACCGATAGCAAGCTATCTGCGTAGCCTGAATTTGCGAGCGGGCTTGTCCGAGAGCTGGGTGGCCGCGTTGCGGTTTCTCTACAACCTATTCGATTAGTATTTTTTATCCCTACTTTTCTCTAAATTAAAACATTGTTTCTCTCGCCGCCAACTTATTTTGCAATGTCCCATATTTCCCTGCGCTTGCTTACACTTCAACATCCGAAAAACATAAAGTTCTTGTTTCTCCTTTTGGTGTGTTCATTTCTTTTCAGTTTAAATTAACACAAACGGACGAAAAGAGAAGAAACGAAAAAAGAAAAATATAAAATAAGAAAACGGCGACAAACATTACATATCTAGAGTCACACTAATGCCTCGTTGCATAGAGATAGCCGTTTTAGTGACATAACATCCGTAATTAAACTTGCATCTGTCTGTCTGATATATTTGAGTTATGGCTCCAACTCGGCCTTTGGACTTCCAATAGATAGTATGTAACGTGATTTTCTGCACATATTTACTCTTACATTGTTTATCATTATCTTCAGTATACAGAACCTCTACATCCAAAATTTTCTCAATGATGCCCCGCATCTTCCATTTTGTTCAATATTTGTATTTTCTTAGCAGTTCCGGCTTCTGTTTTCAAATGACGTTTTCTATGTTCAACTGGAGGAATTGCGCCTTGCGTCTTACCTGAAAGAAAGAAAATAAATAGACTTTAAAATATGTTTTCTGTATAAAACAAAATTAATGTTACATTATATGAAGGGTTCAGAGCCATAGTGGGCCAAGCGCGATTTATTAAAAACGGAG
This sequence comes from Periplaneta americana, assembly GCF_040183065.1. Lineage (NCBI taxonomy): Eukaryota > Metazoa > Arthropoda > Insecta > Blattodea > Blattidae > Periplaneta > Periplaneta americana. The sequence goes on from NC_091117.1 coordinate 84,709,458, forward strand.
AAAGCAAGGGTTAAAGTTAAGTGAATACCATAGTTTAATTAAAATTGACATATCATGTAGTTTTAATGTGTATACTTTATATTACTTGCTATATGTTTCCCTTGAATTATGGTAATGACTTCATTTTAACCCTTGTTTTCTACGGTTTTAGTAAATGGTGCTTGGCCCACTATGGTTCTGAACCCTTCATATAAGCTTTATCTAAAACTGATAACAAGAGCGTGACAAAGATTGATACAAATATAGAAATATAGACATTTACAGCTGTAAGTCATAACGATGGTTTCTTAAGAGAGCTATGGATCCTTTAAGAGCTAACACAAATTTCAATGTATGGATTTTTAGATTGTGTGTTTGCCAAAATAATTTTACAAAATGAGAAGTAGTTCCTCTGGCTCCTATCATAAGGGCTATTACTTTGATTTCTCTAAGTTTAAGTTTATTTGTCTAAATAATAAGGAATGGTGGGTCCTTAAATACTTTTATTTCCTTTGTCAACATCATCAGATCGACCGCCGTAGCTTCCAAAGCGAACAGTTGGGTAGATCAGTAAGCCAACATCAGACTTGCTTTTATAGGCCAATACCTATATAAATTCTTCTATTGTTTCCATTTTCTGCCAAACCAAATAGTTCATGTACTGTGAATCCTACGTTTTTAAATGCACAGACAATTTCAGATCTAATTTTGTGATGTCTCTTGTTACAAAGAGCCTCTCCATATGGGCAGGATCCCAGGACGTGCGCAAGAGTTTCACTCTCTCTGTGATATCGTCCTGGGATCTGCCCAGAATGGAGGGGATGACGCATATGTTAGCCGCCATTTTGATTGCCTCACGCGATTCGCTAACTGATAAACCTTCATGATTTCAGACCCAACTGTTCACAGGTGAATATTAATTTATGTGGTAAACTGCATCATTTATCATATTACTTGCTTCTAAGCTCCTGCCTTATTTTCCGTGCTGCCAATAGTTGCGTGCGTTTATCAACAAAATCTTTTCTCTCTTCAAGTCCTACATGTAGTAAACAAGTTCTATTTTCTGTCAAGAGGTATCTCGATGTACTCGTTTCCAATCATCAGAAGTAATCGACATGTATTTATATGTTGTAGAATAATTCCCAACTGTCATAGAAAAGACAACTATAATGAATTATAATTTATATTTTTTTGTTATATATATATATATATATATATATATATATATATATATATATATATATATACACTCCAAATGGATAACTGTACAGTATAATAATAATAATAATAATAATAATAATAATAATAATAATAATAAATTTATTCTGATGGAGTTAAGGCCATCAGATCTTCTATTTCATGCTAGGAATATGTACATATACAACATTTTTGGACAGCAGCTAGGAAACTAATTAATAACGTTCAAGTACACAAAAACGTCCATACAAAACAAAAACGTTTAGAATAAGTTATACAAAAAGAAAAAATAACACAAAAATATTAAAAATGTTAAATCTGTATACAATTAGACAAAGTTTAAGATCTATATTAATATTATTAATCTAACAACTAAACGAGAAAGGCAAACTAATAATGCAAACAAGAAATACAATTATAAACGATCAAAGTCTGTAATCAATACATATTGTAACATACTAATAATACATTTTATTAGACAAAAAATATGTATTTAACTTAATTTTGAATTTATGTAGCGTTCGGCAATCCCTGACGTCACTAGGTAGAGAATTACATAGATGAGGTAATGATATTGTGTGGAATGATAAATATAATGACGAGGGAAGAGAAAGAAGTGCTTGATTCTGATTGCATACTATTGTGAGAAATTGAAAACGTGCTACCAGGTACAGTAAATGGGAGTACAGGTAGCCTATGCAAGAGCTTAAATAGAAGTGTCAATGGCTGTATGATCTACTCGTACGTTTCTTCAGGGGAACCCATGATAGAAGCTCGAGGGATGGTGTTACGCGATCAAATTTACGCGTATTGCAGATAAACTTATACACATATTATGACCATGCTGTAATCTCTCAGCTAGGTTGTGGGTTACATTTGTCAGCAAGAAATCACAATAACCAAAATGGGGCATCACAGGCGTCTGAATAAGAATTTTTTTGGATAAATTATAGAAATTTCCTCATATAGCTTAAAGAATGGAGCAACGAGAATATTTTCTTTCATATGTATGCTACCCAACTATTCCAGTTTAGATTGTTGTCCATAAAGAAGCCAAGATTCTTAACGGCTTCTTCAGAATTTCTCTTGATGTAAGCCTACCATTTAACTTTGTATGCGGTAGGTTATCGCAGTTAAGTGCACCAAGAATCTAATAAAAATGTCATAGGAGGTAATTACCTGAGCATTAATATACTCATTTGTAGGAAATTATTAATAACACAGGCGAGTTAGTAAGATACAAATTCAAATAGCGGCCTACATTTTTCAACGAGGTTCCTGAAGCTATCAACGCTAGTTTGCAGCATTATTTACGTGTCAAGGTGGTTGATGTGCACACAAGCGAAACATAGAACAAGCATTTGCAAGGTGGCGGTACCTCTGCGCTAGTGTATCACAGTCGAGCATCGCTCTGTTCGATTTTTCTAAGCAAAGAGACTGGTAACAAAGAATATTAATAAAGAAATGCTACCCTGTATGTAAGAATTACCTACCACGTCAATTGGGTGCAGAAGTTCTCTGAAGTGTGGACGAGTATCGAACACTGAGTCTGTCGGCCAGTGTAGATTGACACGGAGCCAAATGTGCAACAGATTGGCGACTTAATCTGAGGAGACAGGATGAATGGAACGATATGCTAGCCCAAACAGTGACAAGTGATGAGTCTTGGGTGCATCATTACCAGCCAGAGACAATGCGTGTAACCATGCTTGGATCAAGTCGACAATGGTACACTCGTGCAGAGGTACCTCCATGTTACAATTACTGCTTCTTTGTTTCGTTTGTGCGCACATCGATAACGTTGCCATCTGAAGATGATAGTTTCAGGTGCCCCATTCGAAATGTGAGTGGCTCTTAAATTTCTAGTATCTTACTTATTGACTCTCCCTCGTAAGATTATGGTAGTAGACTTCAAGAAATATACCGTATATAGGCCTGTTTGAATGACGGATTAGGCATTAATAAACCTTCAACTGAATAATATTTTTCCCAAAGGATTCAAATCACACAACTCCGGAGTCGTAAAAATCTTGGTGCAAAAACAATGATGAGCAATTTACAGGGTGAACCGCTCGAATGTACCTAATTTCAATTGTATGTGACTGATAAACGGTTGAAGATAGAAATCTACAGCAACGTTTATATGAAAGGAAAACTCAACAAGTTTCGATATCCACATCACCATATCTCTTTGTGAACTCCAGCTGTCACTGTGACGATATCGAGGCGATGAACGATTTCTTCCCAAGCACGTTGGAGCATGTCTTCTGTAATGCTCTCAATAGCCTCTATGATGCGCTCCCGAAGATCATGAAGGTCTCTGACTGGGTTGGCGTACACCTTATCTTTGACGTACCTCAGAGAAAAAAAATCGAGCGGTGTTAAATCCAGAGATCTCGGGGGCCAAGCGATGTTAAGCTACAGGTGTTCAATTTGTGGAAAGAAGAACTGCTCCAGCATGTCAAAATATGTGGTACCACACACAGTTTTCTCGGCGAAGAAAAACGGTCCAATGACCTGCTGCTGTGACAAACCGCATCACACATTTAACTTGGGACTATCACGATCGTGCTCTTGTAGAGCGTGAGGATTCTGCAATCCCCAGATCCGCACATTATGCCGGTTTACTTTATCTGACACATGGAACGTGGCTTCGTCGGAGAAGAAAATCTTGGACATAAAATCAGGATCAGCACCGAGACGGTCTAGCATCGTATTGGCGAATTCCACTCGTTTGGGTTTGTCATCCGACTCCAGATGTTGCATTAACTGCACTTTGTATGGGTACAGTTTGAGGCATTTGTGGACAATTAGTTGCAATGTTGATTTTGGTACTTGAAGTTCCCGCTAAGTTCTTCTTAATGACTTCCACGGGCTTCGCTCATCTGCGGTTTGAATATTTGCAAGCGTTTCGTCGGAAGTTCTACGACCATCACCATGCTTCTTCAACACCGATCCTGTAGCTAAAATGTATCGTGCCACTTCTTAATGCTTTTAGCAGTTGGAGCATCATGGTTAACCAATCACCGATACTCCCTTTGAACTCCAATAATTGAGTTGAACTCCGCATACCACAACATAGTTTGCGTTTTCATCTGCGGTGTCGCCATTTTTATAATCGACACAATCTACTAAAAGAAACCGTGTCTGCTCACCATCTACCGATAGGATTCGAAACTTGTTGAGTTTTCCTTTCATATAAACGTTACCGTAAGGTTCTATCTTCAACCGTTCACCAGTCACATACAATTGAAATTAGGCACATTCGAACGGTCCACTCTGTATGCTTAATGCATGAACAATAATGATGATAAAATCACACGTTGAAACCATGAGATGCAATGAAATGCTGAGATGAGACCAGGTCACAAGACGAAAACAAAAGAAGATGGTGACGCGAGCAGAAAGATAACGAGATGATGTTATGTAAGGAAAATAGCTTGATGTTATGACATGACATAATATATTATATGAGATGACGGAACAAATGATAAGAGAAAATAAAATTTTTGAAAGTGATATTGTGAAATTTTGTGAGGAAGAAATAATAATGAGAAAGCAAGGATAATTATGAGTACGCGACGATGATGCCAGGCAGAGCAAGATGAGAACGAGCTCAAGATAAGGATAACGGTCAAAGACGAAGATTTTTTTTTTAAATTTCAATCGGTTATTTTCACGACGCTATATCAAGTATTGTTAATTAGTGTAGATGGAATTGTGATAGCGAGATGGTATTTGGTGAGATCAGGCCGAGGATTCGTCTTATGAATACTGATATTCGCCTCACAATAACTGGGAAAACCTCGAAATAAATCCAACTAAGTAAACAAGCGGGAATCGAAGCCAGGGGCAAGCGAAACTCCGAATCACCAGACAACGTTAAGGTATAGGTACCCACACAGAAACATGAGGAACTTCGCGTAATTTTATTTCTATAAGGATAAGGAAATGAGTCTAATGATGAAACATTGGCAGTCACTTAAATTTCTACTATCTTTCTTTATGCGGATAATTACCAGCATAGTACTGTCATCGTCCTCATGGAATGATAATTCAGTACCACATGCTATTTATTTCTCCACCCAACAGACTACTTAAATATTTATATGGCAATTATATCAGTGCTTCAACTTGTTTTGTATTCATTTTTACATTAACTAGATTAAAATAAATTACTACACAAATAATGACAAAGTTCACTTAAACACACAGAAAGCTGGCAAAGCTGGCGTAATAGTCACACCACATTTCGTGGGAACACTGGATTTCAAATGGTACCAACAGTCAAACTCTGCAATGGGTACGATCTTCCAGTTCTCGGACTTGGAACTTTTAACGTAAGTAAATTAATGTTTGTAACATTGGAGTTAATCAGTAAACCACTGATCGAATTTAGTCCACAATCCCATAAGCGAAGTAACATGGGATCGGACTTTTTCCACTGCCGGTGAAATAAACAGACCAAGGTGTTTCGTCTTCAAATGAAGAGGAAAGAAATATCAAACACAATGATACGCAACATTCGATGATATCAAGATCTCAGTTTCTTTAGCAGCAATGGAAAACGTCCAACCACAACTGCACTTCAACAATCTGGTATTTCTTCCCTCGAATTTAACAAGTACGGAGTGGTTAAAATTAAATTTTCCCTACTTAATCATCTCTATGTGAAAAACAATAGATCGCACGAACAGAAAACGTAATGTGAACATTGCCAAGGACATGAATAAGCAATTCGTTTGAAGCACATTTAATTCGCTATTATATCTTTCATTATGCCTAGTTTTTGTGGAAATAGCACCCGTCAAACTATAAAGTATGCTCGAAATCGTGTCCATCAGTGTCCAGGACAGTCCGAAAGCGTCATGCTGCACGGCTGTACAAAGCATCTCCATAGGTATGCCTGAATCCTCTCTTGAAACGCTTCTCTTCAGATATCCACATGTACGCACATTCCCCTGATAAACTCTGTCTTTCAGATAGTTTCACAACCAGAAATCACAAGGAATGAGATCAGGTGATCCGGACGGCCAAGCATTTGGAAACGATCGGCTAACAATTCGATAGTCACCCAATGTGTTTACGGAGAAGCTGTTGAACTGGATGAGCTATGTGAGGTGAAATCACATCTTGCATGAAAGCAGTTGTGTCCAACGCATCTCTCTCCTGTAGGGCGGATTATCACATGCTGGCCAAGCACATCGCAGTAGCTGAGCGCCAACCTCTTCAACTGGACCAATGATGAAACGGCCGTGAAGCCACACCACATGTTCACTATGCAGAGAAACTTCATGCACATTGATTGAAGGCAAAGATCCCCACACTTGGTAATTCTATATGTTCACCGCACTTTTTTACTTTATTTCACGTAATTCGTCAGCCTACATATAGTTAAAGTATATCTTCGGAACAATTAATGCTACATTCATGATATTTGGTACACACATTCTTTAGGCTAAAAGAAACATTTTCTCTGGGGTAGAAATTTGTCATTAGGTTGCATTTGAAAAATAAACGTCCATGTTTCTATAAAAGTATTTCTAAAGATGTAATTTTTAATTTATCTTTGAAAGTGGTTGAAATATATCCAGTTTAGTGAATTGATAAATAATATACTATTCCTGTTTTTATTCGGGAACTTTTTTTTTCAAAAACCAATCATGAATTCAATTTCTTGCAGCAATGATATTTTTATATACAGAAAAATGAAATTGTGCGTCTATTAGGAAAAACAATTCAAATTTCACTATCTTTTCTCCTTAACACAAGCTTAGTGTTATTCACATAAAGATGGATAAATACCAATAACATTTACGGACGATCGACAGCTGCAGAAATGAGATTTTTACGAAGAAGTGCTGGATATACGAGTAGTCTTCTGGATCACATGAGGAACACTGACATTGCAGACGAATTAGAAATAACACCTATAGTACAACATCTACAGCAATACTGATAATACTAGCTTCAGCATGTGCAAAGAATGGAGCGTATCAGATTACCTAGTCAGATGCTTCACTACACACCACGAGAAAAATGACTTATTGGAAGCCCTAACAGGCCACCAGGCCTACTACTTGAAAGGATGAGGATGAGGATTATTATTATTATTATTATTATTAGACGTATTATTATTATTATTATTATTATTATTATTATTATTGATATGATTTATGTATATTTACGTCACAGCACTTCCTTGTCATGTAATGATCGATCTCACATTCATTGTATACGATGTCACTATCAACATGAATTACAGCAACAGTTTTTTTGCAGTACGCGCCTTAAAATACTCCATTATCACTACCTATATACCCTCTTATTCCTCGTCTATCCTACTATTCCATACTTATCCTACATTTGATTTGCTATTCTTTATTTGTTGACTAATCCTAATATTAGTCCTTTCTAAGTGTCATCACTAATATTGCATACCACTTCCTATCCTTCTTTGATTATTAATTCTGTTCTATATATTTTTTTATCGCTACTGTTTACTATAGAACCACCCTTCAATTCACTAGTAACAAAATATTATACTTTAAATTGCAAAAATTGCTCTGTTATTTCTCAATCTTTTTCTAGTTCCATTTTATCATTATCTTTTTGCCTACTATTATACTTATCAATACTCATAAGTTACATTCCTAGATGCCTTTTATTTTCATTATCCCTGTTAACCCTATAAACCTATAATTTACACTCTGCACTATATCCTACTTTATCTCTCGCAACTGTTTGCCCTAGTATCCTCCTTCATATATCTAATATTTATAATTCACTACTCCTGAGTTGGCAATTTTCCCGTTCTTATCTAGATATCATTATTATTATTATTATTATTATTATTATTATTATTATCATTATTATTATTATTTTTTTTTTTTTTCCACTTTTTACGCATTTTACTCTAGTATAAGATTCCACTCGAAACCGATCAAGATTCGACATCAGTATCTCCGATTTTTTTTTTTCCAAATTTTTTCGGATAAGTGTAAGACTTTATTTAGTCTTGGGCTCAGATGAAATGTAAAAATATAGGCCTATTTATTACTACGAGAATATACATGCAATAAAAATATGGAAATATGGAAAGCATTTCTTAATTTAAAGTGAAATATATCAGCTGAATAGTTGTATTTCAAGATTTACTGCAGGATGATCATGATCATGGTTTTCTGTTAACGTACCTACAGTAACGTATATATTAACAGAAAACCACAATTTCAAGTCACACCGAGTTTGTGTGCACTCGATGTGGGTTTCTGGCGTCTCGTCAGCCCACTCGAGGTGTGTGGATATAAAGGAAAAAATTGAGACGGTGTCGAGTGGAATTCCTGGGTAGCTCAGTCGGTAGAGCGCAAATACGTTCGGGTAGAGGTCCCAGGATCGATACCCGGTTCCGGAACAATTTTTCCCTTGAAATTATTCATGTCTGCTTCACAGGGAGCTTTACCTGAAAGCTAGATTGGCAAAATTACTGCATACTTACAGCTTAAGATATTCAACTTTTGTCGAGCGTAGAAGCCTCACATTATTTTATTTTATTATTTCTGCACTTTCACTCCAAATAATATGGGCAAAATAAAACATCGTTTTTAATTTTTTTATTACAGGCGAGCCTCGATAAAACGGAACGTGCTGTGAAGGACGCAATTGACATTGGATACCGCCATTTTGACTGTGCTTACCGATATGGAAACGAGAAAGAAATCGGATCTGGAATCAGAGTTAAAATCTCTGAAGGAGTGATCACAAGAGAGGATGTCTTCGTCACTAGCAAGGTAATACCACAGTCTAGTACTTTAGTACGGCGGTCATCAACACAGTGCACCCTCGGGCTAGTCTCTCTCTCTCTCTCTCTCTCTCTCTTACCCGTGGATAAGACATTGCACTGGCGTCATCCATGGCTGCTGGCGGGTATGCTTCCTCCCTCTCCCTTCTGCACGACTGTGCATAATGCTATACACTTCTTACCCGTTACCATTTAGCGAATGCTGACGACCACTGCTCTCGTATATACAGTCACAAAGCTCAATACGTAGGCAATATGCAGCCAGGGGATAGTAGCGATCCTAGTGGCTAGCTACTTGCAAGTTCATCACAGACCCTTTTCCTAGCAGACGACAAAATATATTATACTTTCGTTATCGTGTTCTTTTGGAAAAATTAATACCTTCCATTATTGAAATATTAAATACATAAGGTTCATTTATTATTTTCATGAACTATATTAAATTCCACCACAAACTCGAAAATACAAGAAATAGTAATAATATTGTTTTTGGATGTTTACGCAAAACGAACAGGATTTTAATATAACCTTGAATGAGTGGTGTGATAATGAACTACGGAACTATTAAAACATTAATTTGCAGTTACCATTACTACAAATTAATAATAATAACAATAATAATATGAATTAATAAGTGTAGCTTAAGGGTACCGATACTTGTAGTGTAGGCCTATTTATCAAAGTAGGACGACAACACCAGAATTAAAAATAAAACAAGATCAATCAATTTTATTACAACAGACTTAATTTTTATATGTCTCTAATAATATAATACATAAAAAATAATAAAATGAGTACAATCAAAAACATATCCACTGAAAGGAGTACGCCTGATGACGATTTCTCTAGAAATTTCAACAGACTAGATGACAGAACTTTAAGGGGTTAGGTACAGCTTACAGCAGTAACGTTTTTGGAAATATTCAACATTTTTTCCCTCCATTACTGTATCTTGCACAATAATGAAAATTGGTATGTGTAAAACATTGTCCATCTGCTATATGAAAAAATAATTTTTATGATTTAAAAAAAATTATTATTATTATTTTTTTTTTTTCAAAATTCATAATGATGGTAGTTCATTGTGCAGTGATAAAGCGTTTCTCTCATAACTCATAAACTTGTTAACTTTTTCATGTTCTCTCTCTTTTATTTTATTGCTGACACTCATATAGGGATATTCTGAACTAGCACCGACAGATAGCGCACGTGTACTTTGAGGGATGCGCTTTGCGTTTGCATTTGTTTTTCGGTATATAAACATTGAGGATATACTAAAAATGGCAAATTTTTGTTAGGTTTCTATATGTAAAAACCAGGGAAAGCTTTCTGTCTTCAATCAGGTCCCGATATATTCTGAATATATGCTTTAAACCTTAAAAAAATATAAATAATTAAATTGCGCCTCGAAAGTGCTAGCTTTAAATAAAAGTAACTACTTCAAGTAGGTAAGGAATTGTTGACTACAGTTTCATTTTGGAAGAGGAAAAAGAAAAATTAATAAAAACATACGCACCCTCTATAGCAAGCTATGTTAGCTTAGATTATTTGCAGTAGTAGTAGGAGTCTCCGAAGTTTACGCCTGCAGTAAACTCTCGATAAATTGGGATGTTTATTATCCAGGACGATCCGTAGTGAAATCCATTTCGTGAATATTGTTTTTAATGTACTGTACCCTAATTATTAAAACCGTGTTTTAACTTCAAATTTTCAAAATCATCCTACATAGTATTCAAAACTGCATGTCCTTAACCGACAAAACGCACGAATAATCGTGATACTACTGCGATCATATTATATCATCCTATTAAAAATTGCATTTGATCTTTCTGCAACTACAATAAAAAAAATACAAGGAATTCAATCTCGATAGTCCCTTCCCTATAAAAAACCACATTAGTGGCTCCATATCCTGTTTTTAGCGTACGGTTCTTAAATACTAATGATTAAACAAGGAAATATTCACCTTCGACATAGTTCCAATTTTTTTATTCGTGCATCTCGTTCTCAAAGTTCTCGTTTAGGTTTATGAACATTCAATTTACTCGTATCTATATTCTGCATACTGCAGATTTTCTCACCCATCTCGGGGAATCGCTCAATATTATACAGGTTTACGTTATTTATTGTAAATTAAATTAAATTATGAGGTAAGAAAATATTGAATTATGTTAAATTTTACTAGGTTATACAAAATAATTGTAAATATAATTTTGCCACGCACAGAAAACCAACAAGCGGGAAAACGTAATCAACTGTAGCATATGACATAACATAGCCCTACAACATGTTGTGCCGCAAGGAACGCTCCTGCCATATAGCGGTAAAACTTCGCATAAGATATCCCTATTTACAATATCATGCCCTTTCAACTACATTCCTTAATAAATAATATATATTTTTTTTATTTTGTGTTAAAAGAAGATACTGATATTTGACCACTTTCTAAATGAATTTATTTTTTATCAGACAATTTATCAAAGGTAGAGAAGTGATCTTGCATCATGCTGTAGATATGACATGCATAAATACACACAAAAATTTCATCACAGAATGTTAAATAGTTCTTGAGTTATGTGGGAAACGCTTCATCACTGCACAGTGAACTGAATTTTGAAAAAAAAAATGTAAATAACTTTTTTTTAAATCGTAAAAATATTTTTATATAGTAGAAGGACAGTGTTTTACACATTCTAATTTTCATTATTGTACAAGATACAGTAATAATGAAAAAAAAAGTCAAATATTTCCAAAATTTTACTGCTGTAAGCTGTACCTAACCCCTCAAATTTCTTTCGATCAGAGTGAAGCATTTCATTGTGAAATTTAATTATATAGTGCAATCTAACACTAACAAATATCTTCAAAAGCAACAGTTTAATTTCTTCACAACACTCTTGTTGGTGTAGACCAGATAGCCTATATCGAGTAGAGCTTTAGCAATTATTAAAGGAACTGGCCACCCTACCCCATTATATCCTGGTCTAAGTTGCCTCATAAGTAGTCCCTTCTTGGTATCACTTGTAAGGTTCAGACCTGTCTTCGGGCAGTTGAGTAAACAATAAACAATGATCCACATTTAAGTTAATGAGCACTGCCATAAAAAATGCCAGATACTTGATTTTCGCAATCCATAAGAAATGAGTATATTTTATTATTAAACCTAAAACCACATTTTTCTCTTAAGGGCAATCTAATTTAGTTAACTAATACATTCAGTGTCTCTGGTGTTAAATAAGCCTATTTCGAACCTATACACTTTAACTTTTCTTTATCTGAAACAATCTTACAAACGTCTCCTCCTTGCCCCATATTATTCTTCCAATTATTCTATTTTAGTTATTAACATTTACCACAACCGGTAACTAACATTTCATACTTTACACAACTTGTCTTTATAAGAAACAATACGAAATAGTGCCGGCACAGTCTTTGTCCCTAGCACTCCAAGCAGCCAGCCGCTTGGAGCGCTGTAATCTCAAGAAATGCAAAAATTCACCTCAAGCTTCGTGACTATGTGCACTGGAAAGGTAACGACGGACGTTTTCGCAACTCATCTCTCTGTATGACGACATTTGGTCGCCAGAGAACCATACTGCTGTCGCCCTCTTGAGAAAAGTGTGCTCTTATAACAAATGCGTATTACAAAGCTTTGTAGACTGTTCGTCACAGCTCTGACGGAAAAAAATAGCACATCACCAGCTCAGCGAAATGTTTAATGTATCTACTTATCTTTTTAGAAAGTATACTTGAATTAATTTTTCCTAAAATGGAACTTGTATTACTTAAATGGAAGGCATGCAATTAAAACGTAGCTTCTTTCAGTACAAACAACATAAATCGCAAAAGCTATGATATAATTAAGTAAGAAATACAGACGAAAGAATATAAGATTTTATCTTTTAATATTACAAGGAATTAAATAATGATACACAACTGCATACAGAACTAGAAAGCAGGAACTTTTCGAAGCGCTCAAGAACAAGCTGTCATTTGTCTTAGTCAAGTTATTATTTCGCGTTTCTAAAGCGCCTACACCCGTGTTTAACTCGTCACACTGCAAAAATCACAGCTGGAGTCCATGATGGAATTCCATTGTTACAAAACAAAACTATTGTAAACGCATATCACTGTTCTAGCTTTGGTTGGACTAAATATTTTCTGTTATTGTTACTTTACGATCCATACTTGTGCAATTTACCACAAAACGGAATGCATATAGGCCTACATATACTAGTATATTCCCCGCTTTTGTTCAAATGATAACGTATATGATTACGAACTCGGCAGTCTGGGTTAGATTCCCAGCAGGGATTTTGAATAATTTCCTTACACAAGCATTGGCTTTGTTTACAGTGTTTTGTATTTGTTCTGTGTTGTCTCGATTAGATTTCGCTTAGTATGACGCCGTTCGAAAAGTGACATGTGCAAGTAACAGTTCATTTAGTGGTGATTCAGCGAGTCAGCTTTTGGCAGTGGAATCTTGCGATATATAAGTTACATTACATTGCAGATATGATTTATCGACTTACATTATAATAAGTAATAGAACTGTCTACTGTTTTCTAGACGCACTCTGGATTTCGTCTCTACTGACAAAACTGAACACTAAGTAAACTACATGGTCCGTTTCAACCAATATATGAACAACTGTTGTCTTATAAGTCTTTAGTTTCAACAATTTCGTCGCTTTCCAAACTGATGTTTGGATACATCTGTCTGTTAAGCTAATTTTCTTAACGACTTCATAGAAGATTTTCTAACCTATAGACTAGACTATGTCATCGCAAGCTACTCTTCAGTTTGAATGCGATTTACGTCCATCTCTCTTATTTAAAAGTTGGCCGGTTTTCCTCACTTTTCCACTAAATTCTGGATTTTAGAATCAGATGGTTGTTGAACACACAGGATATATTCGTAGAAATATAGCATGACACATTTTTCAAATACATATCATAAATAAGTTTCGCTGTTCTAATATAGTTCTACTGCATTGTCAGGAACTAAACTAAACTGCACTGGATGGAAGTTTGCAGTATACTAATGCCCTAACCTTGACTTCTCTTTAGTCTGAGTTATCTGTCCATACAACACAATACAAAATCTTCCCGCTCTTTATCCAACAGAAATATGCATACCATTGCTTATGAGATTATACAAGCTGGCGCATAGCGCTTGAAATACGGATCTAAAGTGGTTCCCTCGTAATGCCAATTCCGCCGCTCGGGGCGTTGTTCGTTCCTAAATATTCATAGCAGAACACTTAAATGACTCTGCCAGGTTAAATAGAGCCATTATTATTATTATTATTATTATTATTATTATTATTATTATTAAATGAAATTGACATTTGGGACATTCAAAGGACTCACCGTTGCTTATTAAATGCTTCGTACAATAATTTATGGTCAATAGACGTAATTTCAAAACTTCTACGTCTCAATTATATTAAAATGAATGGCTGAAATGTAGTAACTATATATCTGGTAGCAGTCCTTTAATGCATGTCATTAAAGTACACCTGCCCATTAAAGAACAGGTGTTCAGCCAATGGCAACTCAGCTTACAGGTGTTCAGCCAATGACAAGTCAGCTTTGTACCGTTATAAAACCGCAAGTATCGATTATTCTCGGATATGCAATCGAAAGATAATTAGCGAAAAGTCACGGAGGCTGGAAATCCAATACTGTCGCAGAAGTTTATGTTCTGTTACTATAATAATTAGCGTTAATTGTAAATAATATTCAAATAAATTCAATCTGTCATCTCGTTTTTCAATGTCGAATTCAATAATCAAGATTATATCAAGTTTAACGGGATTACATCAAGGTCAATGACATTATTGTTCCTCGGAAAAAATCAATACTTTCGCGTCTGCGCACATCTCACAATTCACGACCTAGAACAAGGTCACTTCCGATCTTGTCAGATACAAATAAAATGTACACATCTGAATAATTTCAAGTTATAAATATGGTCGAGCATAAAAAGTCGTATGAAACTTGCCTATAATGGTAATTAAGACGCTCGTATGAATATTATGAAACTCGCTTGCGCTCGTTTCATAAATATCCATACTTGCGTCTGAATTACTATCATTATAGGCTCGTTGCATAATGTACTATTACATGAACACTGTAGTCTACCCTTTTCACGTATTTATTATTATTATTATTATTATTATTATTATTATTATTATTATTATTATTATTATTCCAATGAATTAAGATACTGTATTACCTTCCATTTCCCTGACTTCTTAATTTAATCATTTGTAAGTGGGCCTAACTTATCCCTTTCTTTTTTAAAAATATATTGACGTTAAAGTGTTATGATTTTTACTAATCCAAACAGCAGTCACAGCAGCGATTTTTCTTGCACACCTTGCAGTGGTAAAATAAATATCTAATAGGCCTGCTGATTAACCTGTAGTGGATAGTAATAGCAAATGCTATGATATTTTAGTCTGTGTAAACAGTTTTTAAATTAAGAGTTAGAATTAAATTAATTAGGAAGTTAGTCTACAATATATGTGATTAGAAATGGTTTAGTAATGTCTGCATCTCGCTCCCCTGAACTGTTTTCTGTCGTCACTCATGACATGTCAATTTAATGAAAACATAAAGTAAAATCTTCGGTACACCATGCAGTGATAATTGTACTTTATCACAACGAATAATTGTAGTATTTATTTATTTATTTATTCATTTATGTATCTATTTATTTATTACTCGTAATATCGTAATAATATTTGATTTGGCTTGGAGGATGAGGGGAGTACGTTACACTAAACTCGGCATGCTCAACATTAAAATCGCATTGCTGCGTATGTTGTATCCTAAATAATGCAAATCGCATATATGTCAATATTCAGCAGTAATAATTAACCATTGTCGTGGAATATTTCGCCACTATAAATGATGATGGTAAATCATGCTCTTTTCCTCGAATAACGCTACTGATTGTCTTAAGGCAAGACAAACTAAGAACCATACTAGTTTAATGATGATGATGATGATAATAATAATAATAATAATAATAATAATAATAATAATAATAATAATAATAATGTCTGAAAGTAGAATACACCGGTAGTTAACTTACTTTCAGCAATAAAATTATAACAAATTAAAGGGAACGAAATCTGAAGGAAAAACACTGAACTGAAAACAAATTGTCAAAGTAAATGAACCAGATGAACAATGTAATTTGGAAACAAAATTTTTAATTGAATAAATTCAGACTTTCTGGAAACAAAATTGTGAATTCCATTAAATGACGCTGAAAATCTGCATACTGATATTTATACCTGGTAAAGTTTATCTTGTCTCAGTAGCAATAAAACCAAGTCCCTTCAAATGAGGGTGGAGATTATAGGGGGATTGTAAATTTTCAGGATTCCTTACTGTACAGGTTACCGGAACTCAGTTTCTTGAAAGACAATCTCAGTGACGGAACTACACAGTACGAAGAGAGATATTTTGTTATTTTATTTTGCGCTACAGAATGTATCAACTAGTCCCTTCCGACACTGGATGGATGGACGGACGGCATCGCTCCACTCCCCCATCACCATAACAACACAGACGAAGTAAGATATATCTCCTTTCTCTCTCTTTTCACAGTGAGACAAAATGCATCACACAGACTTTAACAAGTCATCAATAAATCTCAAATAAGACTGCAATATGGTTGTTATGTTTATATCTTCGTACTCGATCAGTAATGCAAAATTAATCAAAGAATTTTCACGATACACAATGCTTAGTAATGGAACTATTCATCATTTAATAGGACTGCGAGGCGAACCTAGCGGCAGAAATTGTCATGACGCTCAGAGACCCACTCTCGATCGTGCTATGCGCCAGCTTGTATACAGGGTGGACCATTTAAGTTGATATTGTACAATATCTCAAAAACTAAGCGTTGTAGAAATAAATGTCTTGAATAAAAGTTGCTTGATATTATGGGGGAAAGTAAATGCCATTTGTCGTGTTTTATTTGGAGGACGTTGTGATGGTTATTTTAGGGTCAATTTAATTTTTTTTAAATAGGAACCTACATTTTTTATATTGTTTTCTCATTTCTTCATAAAAAACTAAACCACTTTTGTATGAAGCACTTTGCGATTGTTCTTACACCAACGTAAATAACAACAACAATTATGAATGGCTGTGTACGAAGAGCGCAATGAATGGTTGGACCCATTCGAAACAGTCCAGCATCAAAGTAGGCGAGGAGGCAATGAGACATTGTGTCCGTTGTTTCGTTTACTTTCCACGGTAGGACGATTTCTGTCGTTAGTGTACTTGCAGTCGCCTTCGTGTGCAGGTGGATCCACTGGTGGTACGTACCTACAATTAGCGATTACCGAGTAACAACCATCAGTTCCATGCAAGTCGTTTAAAGGCCCATTCACAATGAAAATTAAACATAACCGTAACATAAACACAGAACTTTGCGCCCAGGGTACCAAATGGGATCATTCACAATGATCCACATAAGCATTGACATAAACATTACCGTAAGACGTTAACATGAAAGTCTGAAAACTCCAAACTTTCATGCTTATGCTTACGTGTTTTGCAAACAGAACACAATCGTGGAGCGCTGACGTATACGACAGAATATGAGGAAATGGCGCCGTTTGTTATGTTTCCATGGTTACCAAGTATGTTTGCTGTTATGTTTATGTTCCCGTCGTGAATGATGGAATGACTTCTTGATTTTACTGTAACGTTAAGTTAACGCTTACGTTATGTTTAATTTCACAGAGTTGGAAAATGCATTGCGGTAGATGGGCATTATTTTGAACATTTATTACGCTAAGGTACGATGCTTATGAAATAATTCTGTACAATGCCCGTACAGTGGTGATACTCTGTGTACCTACCTTTTATCAATGTTTAATTATTGTCTACACCAGTGAAAGAACCATGTACTACAAAATGGTTTTACAAAATCTGTTTATTTTGTGATGAGGAATAAGAAAACTAAATAAAAAATATTGGTTCCCATTTAAAAAACGTACCTTGACCCTCAAATGACCATCCAAACGTTCTCCAAATAAAACACGACAAATGGTATTTACTTTCCTCCATAATATCAAGCAACTTTTATTCAAGACATTTCTTTCTACAATGCTTAGTTTTGGAGATATTGGACGGTGTCAACTTAAATGGTCCACAAATGGTTACAAAACAACGGACACAATGTCTCATTGCCTCCTCGCCTACTGTGATGCTGGACTGTTTCGAATGGGTCCAACCATTCATTGCGCTCTTCGTACACAGCCATTCATAATTGTTGTTGTTATTTACGTTGGTGTAAGAAAAATCGCAAAGTGCTTCATACAAAAGTTGTTTAGTTTTTTTATGAGGAATGAGAAAACAATATAAAAAATGTAGGTTCCTATTTAAAAAAAAATTAAATTGACCCTAAAATAACCATCACAACGTCCTCCAAATAAAACATGACAAATGGCATTTACTTTCCCCCATAATATCAAGCAACTTTTATTCAAGACATTTATTTCTACAACGCTTAGTTTTTTAGATATTGTACAGTATCAACTTAAATGGTCCACCTCGTATAATCTCGTAAGCATCGATGCACAACATATTTTTCTCGGCAGTCACGTTTGATCTGTAACTGAAAAAAGTCGATGACATATCCTGACGAATGCTTCCTAGATACGTACGCAACCGAAAATGTACACAAAAGAAACGGGTTCTTTACAAATTAACTGGAACAGTTAATGTAAATGATTTGGTAGATGGCTTTAGGTATTCCCGCATAGACGGGAGTCTATGATAAACATGTGGCCAGCAGAAGAACGATTTATAGGACCGATTCTTGTTGAAAGAAACTAATATACACAGCAAAATAGACTTGTGGACACCACTATTGAATTACTACGCAATATGCCCCACCGGCCAGAAAGTTCGTCCCTGTTTTAAGTTGTAATGTCTAACAGAGTATAATATTAAACTTGAATACCATAAATACGAAATAAAGCTATAAAACATTGTAAGAAAAATATATTTCATTATACAACTTGGATTTTAGTTTGATTAAAGGAATAACGATAAGAAAACAAACTATTGTGGCGACTTAAAAAGGCTGATCTAAGATTAAAATACAGTATTAAGAAAGACAATAAGAGATATATAAGAATATTATTATCATAAAAATAGATGGTGAGATAGCGTATATTGTTCTCACTCATTCAGTCAGTCACTCACGCCAGAACCTTAACTGTTATTTCAGGACTTCCTATTCTCAGCTTCTTTCCTCCATCTTCTTACACCGATTTTTCCTAAATCACACTCAACTCCATCCAAGCATCTTGCACTTGTCTATGTCTAGTTTTTCTTTCTTCTAATCTACCGTCCAATGCTTTCTTTGGTCTGTCGTTTTGCAGTAGACACGTTCCTATCAAAGATCTGTTTTTAATTACTGTGATTAGATCCATACCTTGGAAGAGATCTATCAGTTCTTCATTTGTTCTTACTCTCCACAAACTTCTGTTATCAACTAGTTCGAATATTCTTTTAGGATCCTTCTCTCCCATATATTAATCTGTAATTAGTCTCTCACTACCTAGATTATTATTTTACTCAACTGTAAGGATTTTATATATTTCAGTTGTGGAATACACATCACCGACCAGATTTAGTAGTTCCAGCCTGTAAGACAACGTTATCCGACTTCGGTTTGGACTTTTTGGATCTATACCTCATGCACTGGCCATTTGCTGTCAAGGTAAAGTCAAAAGTAATAAGTTTCAGAACTAATTTTGGTAAAAAGTTTGCTTACATTCTTGGAATTTTCCTCAGGAATAAACTTATTGTCATCAGACGAAACAGTATGCTAGTTGTTTAGTCAACTGTCCGAAGACAGATTTGAACTCATAAGGAACACCAATAAGGCATCATTCAGAAGCAAGTACCTAGTATGAAAAGCTTACTTACTAATCGCTGTCATCGTATGAGACTAGGTGAATGTCTAATATTCCGGAGAGCGCTAAGCCGAAATCCGTATCTGGACTTTTAAATTTATATTAAGACGTGCGATATCACGTGTAATAAATACCTACGTTCAAACCAGAATTCAAACCCGCGGTGGTAAATTTTACATAGAACCTAAATTTAAAGGCAGGTATATATGGCTGCTAATATTATCCAGTAATGTACGCTGAGTTAGCTCTGTGGTAGCGTGTCTACCTCGAGACTAGCTGGCCCGGGTTCGATACCCGGCGGGGTCAGATATTTTCATGTAGAAGTGAAGACATATGTCACTGTTGATAGTGATTCGTGCGTCGGACGGGGACGTTAAGCCTGGCGGCCCCCTTGGTGCTATTCGACAGGAGTAGGCTACGTGCAGGCACCGGGTTTACCCTTCTCTCTTCCTCATCATCACCCATTCTATACACTACACTATACGAACAATTACACATACACTCACCCTAGTACACAACATAACCATCAACAGATTCACACCATGTACAACGTGGCCCGCCGAAGTGGTGTGCAACTAGAAAATGGGTAACAGTACTGCCATCCATCCACTATATGCGGAACCCAAATCACATAAAGTGAAGTGGGTAGGCATAACATACATACATACATACATACATACATACATACATACATACATACATACATACATACATACATATTTTCCGGTAAGGAACAACAGCAGCAGACCTTTTTTTTTTTTTTGTCATTTCCATTACAGACCATGAAAGCCCCACAGGGTAGCGTAAAATCGGCATTAATGGTAGTAGGGAAGAACCAGATATATATGCTAAGACCTAATTCACTATTGATATACAGTATATGAGTGTTTATGTTATTGAAAATTCTTTCTGCCATATCAGAATGTCTAAATGAAAAGAATACTCTACAAAATTCACATTTCTTGATACGGTTAAAATTGTTGGTAGGCCTACATGGTAGATTTTGATCTTCAGTTCATTCTGTGTAAATGGTTGTTCATTATTACTATAGAACCTTTCAAAGCAAGAAGGACTATATCTAAATAAATTTGCTTCGGAATGGTAACTTTTTTTTTTCTAAAATATATAAACTACTTTCGAATCATGTCACGGCTTCCAACCATCAACCTTATGAAATTATACGTTCAAATTCTTTAAAATTGGTAAACAAAACATCAGTATTTAAATTTAGTAAATCTTACACATAATAGGAACAAAAATATACTTAAGTTAATAGAAAAACAATTTATAATTCTTCAAACTTGATTTGGATTCTTGTAACTTGAAACTGGAGGAAAGAATGGTTGAAAAAAATAATAATATCATCATCATGGAATCATTGTATTAGACACAATACCCTGTTTGAGTCTCAGTAGCTCTCAAGAACTACTTGACAGTTGTAAGCTTACGTACACACATGGAGAAATCATTACATTTGTTATAAATTATAACTTAGAAATTTGCTAATATTAAATTTAAAGTGCAGATGTATAAAAAGTTGTAATCACAATTTTATGTAATTTTTACATCGTTATAGTGGATCATTTAGAAATATTTTGATACATAACTCCTAGGTGTCGCACTTGTTTTTTACTCACCATTGCACACTATGTGTAATATATATATATATATTTTTTTTTTAATTTGCATGTATAAATATTCGTACACAAATCTAAAATCAAATTAGGTTAAGAGAGTGATTGCTTACTACCATTTCTCAATGAAATAATCTTTAAAATAGACTACTATATTAGTATTTCTGTGGTTACTTGTGTTAAAAATTATTTCATTATCAAAAATCACTTCAATTAAAATACATAATAACTTTGCAAACACTTCAATTTATTACACGAATATCATAAAAACTGTATAATTTTGTCGCACTCGACTTCTGAAAGTGTACAAAAAATTAATCCTTTTAACATAATTTGTTTTTGATATGTGTGCACTCACTCACACATGCAAATTTAAAACTAGCTTTCTTTTTCGGGTAATATGTAGAAGTAAGTAAAGAAGAAACTACCCATACAAGCCTCACAGCTTTAAAAAATGATTATTCCTAAATGGTCCATTAAATTTTTTTGTGCATCTGCAGTTTCAATTTTATCAAATTTGTTATGTATATTATTTGCTCCATGAGTTGATGTTCAACTCCCATTTAAAGTCTCATCATTTGTCTCCTCTTTCTCCTCAAAGATATATCAGTTTCTTTTTTCATTAACTATATTAAATTGTTCTGCTAAAATTATTAAATTTGAACCGAACAGTCGTCCATATTTCAGTTATTTAATTAAGGTATTTTTCCTCCTTCATTTGATAGTATCGGCTTGCAACCTATTCCTTCTTCATATAGTCATCTTTTCCTAGGACATTTTATATCTCGTCTTTCAGGTTTTTTTTTATTTTACAGACTTGATTCACAATCATTTCGTCGCCATTCGTCTTTGTCACTTTATATTTAATAAGTGAGTAAATGATGGGCAGGGCATGTAGCACGTATGAGCGAATCCAGAAATGCGTATGATAAATTAGGGTCAGTTGGGCAGTAGGACATGTTGGACACTTTGTACTTTAACGTGTTACCTCGCCACTTGTGGGCACCACATTCTGCTAGAAGTCAATAACGGAAGTAGCCACGAGTGGGGCTACTTCAGTCCGACTGTCCAACAGACCCTAATTTACCCTATAGAGTGTTAGTTGGGAGACCGAAGGGAAAAAGACCTTTGAGAGGTCAAGACGTAGATGGAAGGATAACATTAAAATGAATTTGAGAGAGGTGGGATATGATGATAGAGAGTAGATTAATCTTACACAGGATAGGAACCGATGGCGAGCTTATGTGAGAGCGGCAATGAACCTTCAGGTTTCTTAAAAGCCATTTGTAAGTAAGTAAGAGTAAATTTTCAGTTCTTTTTATGTACTTCTTTCGGATTTGATGTTTTAATATGCAATTTTAGGTTATGACGTAAAGCGTCTACCTTATAAGGACATGTAACTGTTACTCTGTCACTCATGATAACATAAAAACAAAAGTGCAAAATGAAATAGTGCCTCGTTGTTTTCCATTCGGTCCATCTTACTCTATTTTCTATTAAAATGTGCCTCGAGATTTCCCACGGAACACTGGAATACAGAGTGAGACAAGTGGTCAACAGAATTGGAGCCCACATAGCTTTTCCTTCACAGCTTCAAATTTCCTTTCAAGAAAGCGAAATCGCACAACTTTTAATTCTTTCTCTTTCTATTTCCTCTTCTACACGTCATCGTCATCATCATAATTATAGGAGATTTTCGACACGGCCCTTTCACTCATATGGCAGCTCTTAGGATACGTCCTTCAAATTTATCTTAAAATTCCTTCAAAGGAACGGTGACAAACGGAATGAGACGAATGGCCAACAAGCTTGGAGCTCACAGAGATTCTCGTTCACACACCCAAATTCCTTTGCAAGAACGTGCGATTAAAAGATTTAAACACAATGTATACATTATTATTATTATTATTATTATTATTATTATTATTATTATTATTATTATTATTACGATAGTGACGTCCAATCAAGAATTATTTTTCCAGCGTGGTTCTTCTCTAAAGAAACGTTGCACATAATTATATAAGCATCTCTTCATGCAACGGATATTACTTCCACATTTTATTTTCTCTTCTAGGAAGGCCGAGAACTAAAACCAAGAGATGCCACTGGAAGGGCAATTCCTAGCGATGTGGATTACGTGGATACCTGGAGAGCAATGGAAGAGTGCGTGAAGCTTGGTCTAGCTAGAAGTATAGGTCTGTCCAACTTCAACAGCAAGCAGATACAGCGAATAATGGATATCGCTACAATCAAACCTGCAGTTCATCAAGTAATATCAACTACACAATTCTTCAATTATATTCCTTGTCCTAAATAGTTTGTAAAGGTCCCTTCAAACTTGTGCAAGGATTTCCTAAGCCAATTAAACACAAGACCTTACCGCATATCGATCAGTTGTCGGATAGCTTCTCAGCGAATAGAGTTCAATCCTGGAAAGATCCTGTCAGATTTGTGATGAACGAAGTGACTGTAGGACAGATTCAATCGAAGTTTTCCTGTCTCTCCTGCCATTAACATTATACTATTACTCCATTATCGCAGTGTTATCATCTAGTTCTTGAACCGCGTCTGTCGTCGAAATGGAAAGTTGAAATAAACTACTGTTAAATCAAAATTGAAAAGTCATTAAGAATTGAAAGTCACATAATTTTCTAAAAATGTATACTTATAGAAGAATAGTCAAAAGAATATGTTTATTTTCACAGAAATTTATGTTTGTTTCACTATTTTTGCTACGGAAAATGAAACAGCAATTCATTCTACTCCTTGAACGAATGAATATTTGAATTTATTTTATTTTATTATTATTGCTATTATTATTATTATTATTATTATTATTATTATTATTATTATTATTGAGTTCAATCCTGGAAAGATCCTGTCAGATTTCTGATGAACGAAGTGAGTATAGGACAGATTTAATCGAAGTTTGTTAATGTTTTGTAATGAATTGTCTTGTGCTGAACTGTTATTGGCTCCTGGCTGTTGTATAGCATATTAAATATAAATAAATAATTAAATAAATAAATAAATAAATAAATAAATAAATAAATAAATAAATAAATAAATAAGTTGCAAATGCATAGCAGAAAATGTGTTCACATCTACAAATGCAAATTAACCTTCTTCAGCGCTAGCATTTTAGACTGTTCTCTTTCGAAATTATCTTAAATTCCTTCAACGGAAAGATAAGAAACGGAAACAAGTGATCAACAAGCTTGGAGCTCACATAAATTATTTCTTACACCTCCAAATTCTCTTGTAAGGACGCGCGATCAAAAGATTTAAGCACAACGTACATTATCATCATCATCATCATCATCATCATCATCATCATCGAACATCTACTCCACAATAGCTTTGTGCTGTATCTACAAATTTTACAAAATACATCACAGATCGAACCAGCTTTGTTAGTATTTGAAGGATATAGAGAAAGAAAGAGCTTTGTCCACTTTTTTCTTTCTAAAAATGAGTTATGCATATTGTGTGGAGTACAATTCTATGTACTGTAGTTTAATCCTACGAACGAAACACTGCGATAATGTGACCGTCCAAGTGCTATGACCGATTTTAGATTTGGCATACAAGGGAAAAATACGCTAAAGACAAACTTTTAAATTGCTCTCCCGAACAATTTGCTAAAGTGGACAAAGCTCGTTCTTTTCCCGTACCCTTAATCTGTTCTGCTCTGTGGCTCATGGTTTGTACGTATTTACAGATAGAGTGCCATCCCTACTTGACTCAGGAGCAGTTGATTGCCTTCAGCAAAGTTAGGGGAATGGCAGTTACGGCGCACTGTCCTCTCGGAAGTCCTGGAAGTAACGCCAAACCAGACACGCCCCCACTGCTGAAGGACATGAGGCTTCAACCTCTGACCGCGAAGTACAACAAAACAGCGGCACAAGTCGTTCTCAGATACTTGGTGAGCACTGCTATATTGAAGCCATGATTTCCATGATCCCAGTTCAGTTGAGTTAGTTTAGAGCAGACGTCTCAATAGGGCCTTCTCGGAGCACTACCTCCTCTCTCTCTCTCTCTCTCTCTCTCTCTCTCTCTCTCTCTCTCTCTCTCTCTCTTTTAATGTAAGAGTGGAACAAGATGCAGGAGCAGTTCGTGTATCTCCGGATGACGTCATTGACCGCGACATTTGAATAAACATCTGTAACCGCTACGATTTTGTCTCCATCTCCGAGGAAAGAATGTCCTTATTACCGGAAATGTATGAACAAATAAAAGCTTTCATAGGGAAAACGAAATTGTGGGAATTGCAAGTTTAAGTGGATAACTGTTACCACTTTATTAATCTAAAATTGTTACCTAATATGAATAAAGACCAGTATAACAAATATAATGAAGTACTGAAGGACTTGAGAAAATAATTTGAGAGGACATATCATAAGAATACGTACCTTAACAATCAACAAGTTTAATTGTAATTTAAGTATTATTATTTCATTGAATTTTATTTTATTAAACATAGTATGAACTTAAAAAAAGAGGTATACCAAAAACCATTTACTAGAAATGAAGTATTTTGTTGTTTAGTCAACTGTCCGAAGACAGGTCTGAACCTCACATGTAATATCAACAAGGCACCACTTATGAGGTAACTAGGCCAGGAGATAATGGGATAGGGTAGCCAGTTCCTTGTGCTTAAATTACGTAACATGCTTCAGATATCTTCTTTTTACTCATAATATATAATTAGAAAATACATTTATTATTATTATTATTATTATTATTATTATTATTATTACTGAAAACGACTTAAGAAATTTTATTCCTTCCGAAAACAACCGTCTATTTTGACAGTACAACTCAAAAGTGCCGCTTTGTGGCATTTCTCCCGCGACAGTTACAACTTAGCTCGCTCATGCTTGTAACATAATCAACGATCGGCTATCTTCGGATATTGCGCATATCTCTTCAGCTGACTACCCTATCTAGATCTGCTCTGTGTAACAACTTTTATGCGTTGGCCTTGAGACGCCTGGTTTAGAGAGAATCGAGGAAACGACATATACTCAGTTTTAAAACTTATGGTAACACTTTCATATGATTATTATGAAGTAAGTATTGATGATAATACAATAAGTATGTGCAAATAATTTGTTTAAGACACTCTATTACTTCTTCAAAATTTATCAGATGATAGACGACATTAATATATATGGATCATATGAGGTAACAAAGAGGTATAGCTTGCGCAAGGAACGATTGCCGAAAAGCAATGGTGGCGTTGCTTTCTGTTTTGACGTGTAGCCTATATATAGGCACGCCGAAGGGCGAGAAGTGGGGGCCGATGGAAATACTGTCTCTTCCAAGATTAACAAATGAGGATATCGCTATTCGAAGCTAATTAAACGCGCAACATATGTTTACGGATGAAATAACAATACCGTGCGATACAAGACACGTATTCACATGCAATGGAACAAACTAAAGTCGTAATGTAACTATCACAACGCAAGACTGATTCTATCGATGTCATTTCTCTTCCGACTGTACTCTTGAATACCATTCAAGCTATCTCGTGACCTTTCCTGTTGCCCGCTCTTCCTTATCGCAATATTTCATTCGCATTCCTTCCGTCGGTATTCCCTGCTTGCGAGACCTATAGGCAGAAAATAGAAATTATTGGAGAAAGCTGGGTTTGCAGTGAAAGACCTGCCCTTCGGCAGAACACTAAATGAATGAATGAATGAATGAATGAATGAATGAATGAATGAATGAATGAATGAATGAATGACTTCTTCAAGGTTTTGGGTAGAGGTGACACAAACTGCAGCCTTCACATATTGCTAAGTCAATTCGGAAATGTCTACGAAACAATCTTTGTACTATTGTTACTGATCTTTTTTCGCAAGCGCCAGAAAGCAAAACGATTTGTACTGTTAAACTGCCACTTTTCAAGAATGTATCCCATAGCAACAAAAAATATATTAAACTGTTTTTTGTTATATTGGTTATCCAAAAGCAAGGAAGGTTATTTTTTCAAAGAAACTTGTGTTTTAATTTTTTCTCTATTGTTGCTACAGCGAAAGAAATAAAATACAGCAATTGAAGTAAGAAAAATAAAGCAGCAATTGAAGCTATTCTTCGGTGAGTTTATGAGTTAATGTTTATTCCTTTCACAAATTAATATCAGAAAATAATGGTTTTGTTTCTACAAATGCGAATCAGTTTAATTCAGTGTTACAATGAATGTAAGAGAGATTGTTCCAGCGCACTGAGAAGATTCAGAACTCCAAATGGACTAATGTATTTACCGTGCAATTTCTCATCATTGTGTTGGGCTGTAAAGCAATTGAAGATATTCTGCAAGGTGTTCTACTCCCTAGAAGAGGGGCTACTCATGAAAGAGAGAAAAATGGTGACCACATCTAAATGTTATGAAATTGGTTTATAGCTGAATAAACTCCATTCTTTTATATTTCTATATACCCTACTTACTTTTTAAGAAAATCAGAAGGTTTTCAAATATTTCGGACTTTTGAGTAGCCATGTAACTTACTACACCTTCTTTACTCTTATCTTTTGAAGGACGATATTCAATTTTTCTTCCTTATTGGAGGCCAAAGCATGATAATGGTACAGAAAAGCTATTCAGAAATAAAATTTATATAAAAATCTATCTATGTCATTCATGTTATAGCTCGTTCACCTTTATTTTTCACCTGGAGTAACTCAATTTTTCTTTGTTTTGGTTCTACTAGAAATTAAGGTATCCTACAACCTATTAAATTTCTTACTTTTGTCAATACTAATTTATCATGTCACATCTCTCTTTTGTGTTTCCATTTCCTTTTATTTATATTGTTAACGAATTACTGCATATTCTTACATTATAATTGCCGCTCGTGTAAATCATTATCAATAATGTTAAATATAAGTTTATATTTATGTGATGAAGGTGCTTTGATGAACATGTAGCCTGTGTAGTTTTTTCTTAGATCGTTATAAATAAGTAAAATATGAAAATAAATAAATAACTACTGACGCTTTCCTAGCGACGTGATGATCCGAAACTTTCTCGGGTTTCCAGCCATGTAAAAAGTTAGTGGTATACCGATAAATAAATGTCAAAAAGCTAAGTCATTCCATTTAATGTGGAAAAAAAAAAACAATAATTGTGTAAACAGTGATCTTAGCATGCCGTGGATACAGTATATTGCTGTTAATATTAAAGATTTTACTATGTACGCCTATAGCATGAATGCAGGTAAGGCATGTAGATTGAAATATTAATGCTATGTTATTACTCATTAGTCATTACACATGAAACGAATTCGTCCTAAAAGTCAATGTTCTACCATCACGAGATACATACCATTTCATTCTTAATTACAACAGCCAAATTATTAGGCTGTTATCCAAATTAGGAAAGCCGTTTCGCTTTCCACTCAATTATCTCCACTCCACTAGAGAGTTAGATATACGAGTAAACACATTACGCTGACAAACCTTATTTCAGTTGTTATCTGTCCGGAATTGCAAAATACATACATACATACATATATATATATATTACATTATTACCTGCCGATATATTTAAGTTTGTTTCCTTGTCTTTTGTGTGTGTTTATACTATATACTCGTATATAACTTGAATACAATAAAACTTTCATGCTGAACAAATTCGTTAATAACTATTTTAATTAATAACAGTAGCAAGTCTCATAAAATATTGTTTAATTACTTCCAATAGCCTATGTGTGTCATCAATTAGGCCTTCACATGAGATAACAGTGTAAAACAGGTTATGACACTCAAAACAAACAAGAGCAATTATCAAATTTCAAATTTCAAATTCAAATTTATTTACAATTTACATTTGAATTGAATACATATGAATAGATACCCGAAATGAGCATAATGCTCGTGCTCGGGTACAGTCCAGTAGTCTACATAAATTTCACAGGGTTGAACAAAATAAGCAATATTAATGAAGACGTATCACAAATGACTAAACCCCTGGCATTATTAAGTTATTTGGCTCTTATGAAAAAATAAACATCAATTATGAGTTATATCGCCTCTAATATACGAATTGTCTACTTCCACGCTTCTGTTCCTGAACTAACACGATACTATAAATTTAAGTGGTATCAAGAACGGGTTCATTAGTATTATTACTACTAAAAATTAGACATGATGCGTATCACATACTCGTGTTTCAGCTGCAGACTTGGCTGTCATCAGCAATATAGCCATATTAATATCTTCAAACTAAATTAGGCCTTACTTACTTACAAATGGCTTTTACGGAACCCGCAGGTTCCTTGCCGCCCTCACATAAGTCCGCCATCGGTCCCTATCCTGTGCAAAATTAATACAGTCTCTATCATCATATCCCACCTCCCTCAAATCCATTTTAATATTATCGTCCCATCTACGTCTCGGCCTCCCTAAAGGTCTTTTTCCCTCCGGTCTCCCAACTAACACTCTACATGCATTTCTGGATTCGCCCATACGTGCTACATGCCCTGCCCATCTCAAACGTCTGGATTTAATGTTCCTAATTATGTCAAGTGAACAATACAATGCGTGCAGTTCTTCGTTGTGTAACTTTCTCCATTCTCCTGTAACTTCATGCCTCTTAGCCCCAAATATTTTTCTAAGAACCTTATTCTCAAACACTCTTAATCTCTGTTCTTCTTTCAAAGTGAGAGCCCAAGTTTCACAACCATACAGAACAACCGGTAATATAACTGTTTTATAAATTCTAACTTTCAGATTTTTTGACAGCAGACTAGATGACAAAAGCTTCTCAATCGAATAATAACAGGCATTTCCCATATTTATTCTCCGTTTAATTTCCTCCCGAGTGTCATTTATATTTGTTACTGTTGCTTGAAGATATTTGAATTTTTCCACCCCTTTGAAGGATAAATCTCCAATTTTTATATTTCCATTTCGTACAATATTCTGGTCACGAGATATGCAAAAATTTGCTACAAAGGATTGAAGAATATAAATCATGAACGTGTTTTATTTAATCAATAATATAGAGACATTAATAATCTAATCCTTTTTCGTTTCTTAAAATATCAGTTGAAGGTAGGTTTATCACATTTATGTAATTTTATTGTACTTTATGTTAATTTACAGACACAACATGGAGTAATACCGATTCCAAAGTCTGAAAATAAACAACATCTGGAAGAAAATTATAATATATTTGACTTTGAGCTGACAGAAGATGAAATGCATTATATTTCTACGTTTAACAGGAACATCAGAATTTGTACATTCATAGAGTACGTAGTCCAATATTTCTGGTATATCTTGTTCTGTTAATGTCAACCGCAAAGCATGTACTTGTACTACATTGTACATGATATATTATGCTTTAAAACTAATGATACTTTGCTATCTATATTTTCCAGTATTATAGCCGTATTGTAGTGACAACTACTTAAAGTGTTTTGGAATTGCTTATTACTTCTATTTACATAGAAAAAAAGATAAATTGAGTACATCAAAAATATATATATATATATTTTTTTTTGCAATTTTTCAATATCTGATGTTAGTTTTCGAATAAACTAACATAGAAAGGAATGTGTTGAAAGCTATTAAGCTTCTTTAGATTTATAAATTACTCTAATAATCTCTTTTTGCTGTTTTGTGCAATTTAATGTGTTTATATGCATATACTGTTTGTTCCAGGGCGAGAGATCACAAGGACTATCCATTTCATATTGAATTTTGATGGCATAATTTCACTAAACTGCATTACTTTAGTACTGAGCATCGATTTGTAACAGTAACTAATAATATTATTCCAAATATTTTAATTTGTACTCATTAGCTAGCTAGTTAAATAAATAAACATATAAATTAAATAAATAAATAAATAAACAAATAATATTACGTATAAAAATACTAAGATTATATATAATACAGTTATCATTTTTGTTATTACCAGTAACATAATTTACATAAATCTGACTTTTCAGGAATAGCTCCTTGTAAAGCTGACTTCAATAATTTCAAGAAAAAAATTGTTCCGGACCGAGTAACGAACCCGGTACCTTTGGCTGAGCGCGCCAACAATTACTCAAGTCAGCTTTACAGCTTCCTGAAAAGTCAGATTTCTATAATGCACGTCACTATCCGTTAACAGAAAACCAAATTTAAGTCAGATAGGAAAAATGTGCACTCAATTTTAGGTCTTTGACGTCTTGTCAACCCACTTCAGGTATGTGGATATAAAAGGGAATAATTGAGGCGGGATTTGGTAATTTCTGGGTAGCTCAGTCGGTAGAGCGTTGGCGCTCTCAGCCAAAGGTCCCGGATTCGTTATCCGGCCCCCGAACAATTTTTCCCTTGAAATTATTAAACATAATTTATAGTTAATTCATTGCATTTTTTATTTCAATTTCTCTTATACACGTTCAAATTGGCGAGTTTCGAAGGATGAGGTGTTTTATAGGATACCCAGACACATTTTCATCACATACCTTACTGTCAGAAACATTTTATTACCATAAGC
The DNA here is from genome assembly GCF_040183065.1 of Periplaneta americana. Lineage (NCBI taxonomy): Eukaryota > Metazoa > Arthropoda > Insecta > Blattodea > Blattidae > Periplaneta > Periplaneta americana. The sequence continues at coordinate 84,741,530 of NC_091117.1, forward strand.
TGAACTCAAATTCTCATGCTGTAAGTTCAATATTTGCTTGTATTTGGGCATCCCATTACTGTAGGCTATAACAGAAGCTGTTGGATTTGGCAGTCACAATGACAACAATGCAGGCACGACAGGACATAATATTGATCGCACATCCAGGACACATTGTTGAACTCCGACAAGTGTGCACATCCAGGGCATACTGTTGAACTTTATTCAGTGTTCATACAATCAGGACATGCTGCTGATTTTCGACAAATAAGCATATTCAGGAAAATTGCAGAGGGGCTACTAGAGATAGAGAAAAATAGCGATCGTCGTTGCACGTAACTAAAGAAGACCCATTCCCAAAATGAAATAAATAAGGTCCAGTTTGGTTAGCCATAATATGTAGAAGTTACGAGTATTTCCAATGTGACCTACTTTCCTACTGTGATTATTTCCAAGAAGTATTTCCACAAGGAAGCTGGATGATTTGAAAGAACACATAAAAAATTGGTCTAAGTGATATGACATTTTATAAGAAAGTATTTCAGTATCGATAATGCCACTGCCAATGAACAGTAATCTCTTCATTGCTATTTACTAGTTGAACTTAGAAACCTTACTGTGATTAGTGCCCCGCTCATGCTACTAAATTTAAGAAAAATATTATATTTCTTCCGGTTTCCATAGACTACCAGTAAATTAATTTCATTATTTAAGTTAGGCGTGTATGTGATATGTACAATGAAAATTACCATTTTTAATAGTGAAAACTAATTTTAATAATATAACAGATTTTTAATTGAATAGTTGTATTACTTAATTAATTTAAAAGTTCATTATGGTAATATTAAAATACAATGGTAGTGCTTATAGTACCTCCCTCATGCCAATAACTCTGCTACAGAAAAGAATAATAAAAATATGTCTTAATGAACTTCCTGATCATCTTTCAGAACTGTTGTATTCAGAATTTAAAGTACTTGACTTCCATCAAATTTATAGCAATGTCTTATTGAATTTCGTACATAAAAACCGAAATATATTTAATTTGTATTCACATAAATATAAAACCAAAAGATCAGACAACATATGATTGACAGAACCTAAATGTACCGCAACTGTAGCTTATAATCACAGTAGCAACTTCGGTCCAAGGCTTTATAACAAGATAAAAGCTATATTCCCAAACATACAATTTGCTAATGCTCCTTCTTTAAAAAAATCAATTAAAATTATTGTCTAGAGAGAAAATTTGAAGTTCCAATTATTGTGATATCTGTGTTTTCCTTTTTCTTTATTTTTTTTTTTTACTTTTTTGTGTTATTTAATAAAATATCTTAAAATTATGTGGAATGTCCCTGAGCACGAGTATGTAACTTATTCTTTCTAGGGTGCTAGAGTGATTATTATACAAAAAACTATATGTATCTTTGTTCTAGTAATAAAGTATTATTATTATTATTATTATTATTATTATTATTATTATTATTATTATTTTGGATAGCTTCATATCCTGCACAATTTTTTTAATAATAAGCCTAATATTATTACATGCCGAGCCACGGCGCCGTCCGGTTTTGAAAAATAGTACCTAGGGCACGACAGGACTGAAGTATAACCCTGCTTATAAGTTGTTCCAAAAACGGCCAACGTGCTTGAGACATTATTGTCACACAAAAAATTCTTATTACAGTTTTACAATGTTTAACTAATAATAACACACAAAGGTTGTCAACAACAAATGAACGAATTTATAAGTTTCGTCAACATAGCCCAATGCGCTTCTGACATTATTGGCAAATAAAAAAATAATTCTGGATGAAGAAAAAATGTCCCTGTCCAAAATAATCGCGGACACCAAGAATGAGTTTCGGGGACCCTCGGAGGGGGGCCGCGGACCCCACTTTGAGAACTATATCCTTCATTACTCTTGCTGCCCACACATGACAGTAGCACCGAATCTTCTTCGTCCAATAATATTCTCAATTATTTTTTCCTCCGCTTTCTTCAGTCTTGTTATTTCTCTACTTCTAGTTTTCCTTCGCTTGATTTTCTGGATTACTTTCTTAAGAATTCCATTTCAACTGCAATCAGATCGGTATTGAAAGAAATTTTCACCTGAACGTTTCTTAAGAAAGTAATTTGCTGGATTGATATAGATATCAGGAGCGTAGCGTGTATGGATGCGGGTGGTGTCACATCCCCTGAATTTTTTTGAACAAAAAATATATTTATCGTTATTTACCAGTACTTTATTTTATGTGTATCGTGTTATACCTGTTACACATAATAATAATAATTATTATTTTAAGATTACTTTAAAATTTTAAATGTCGCTGCTACAGCAATGGAAATATATTACACGAAGTGACAAAGGCGCGCGCCCGTACCAATTTATTACCGGCGAGTTCTTACTCCCAAGAAATGTGACTGTGTATGTTGCATCAGTAGGAGTGCGTCAGAGCGAGGCAACGTTCAACTACTGAGTGGAAGAACGTCACTTATACCAGTATGCAGATTCCAGAGAATGCGTCCTGCGCCTGCGTGAAAATGTGACAGTGTCAGTCACATCAGTTGAGCTATATGAAAACAGGCAACTGCTGAGTGGAAGAACGTTACTTATACCGTGACCAACGGATGTGATATAGGTTCCACATTTGGCGACACGCGTGTGCTTATATTCAATTTTTCTGTGTGTTTTATAACTTCGCTGCATGACATATTTTTTTATTACTAATAGTAATACTTTTAAAAATTATTTGTGAGAGCTGTGCTATATTTATAGTGCCTTTCAAGTTAACCTACAACATTCTGTAGAACTCTAGGCCCTAAATGTGTAATTTTGCCACAACTTTCAAGCGACAGAATAACCTATGTGATTTAAGAATCGCATCTGCAGGTATGTTTGCTGAATCGGAAAATTCTGTGTTGTTAATGAAGATAAAACTGGCTGTAGACGTATAGGGATGAGTAAACTTTTTTGCGTCTTTGTTTATTATTTTATCGTGAAAAATCTGTGTGGAATGATACAGATTATAGTGATTTAAATAATATTTACAGATCCAGGAAACGACACAAATACTCTGCAAGTCACAACAAGTGTGGGAAAACAACTGCATTTCTTTGGCAAAACCATAAGTATTGAATTTGCTTTAAGTGATCAGGATAGGTTTTCTATTGAAAAGCATAGCGAACTTGTTCGACAGAACAGAACAATTCTTGGCCATTCTATACGGGCCTTGGAAAATTAGGTCTTGCATTAGTGGGCATGACGAGAGTATATCCTCAAAGAGTAAAGACAATTTTTTTAATGAGATTGCAAGGCACGACAGTTTACTGAAAACATCTTAAAATACTGCACTATGTTTCGTTTCATTTCACCTTCAATTCAGAAATTCCAGAGTGACTTGATATTTTCAGTGGGCGAAGTCATGGGTAATAAAATTAGGAAAAAGATAATCCAAAACTTGAAAGTTTATTAATTAAAATTTTATGGTCAATTTTATCAAACGCTTTGGAAAAGTCAAGGTATATCACGTCTAAATTTCTGCGATTATGTAATGTATTAAATGCCTTTTGTGTAAAATTAATTAGATTCGTTGTGGTAGACCTATGGGTGTAAAATCCATGCTGATTTATATCAATTGCACTATAAACATGTTGAAAAATTCGTGTATATAGAATCTGCTCAAATACCTTGGACGGGGCACAAACTATTGCAATGGGTCTATAATTTTTAATTTTACTATTATCACCAGATTTAAACACAGGGCAAACCTTTGTTAATTTACACATTTTCGGAAAAGTTTTTGTTTTTTAAATTAAATTATACAACAAACATAAAGGATACATAAGTACTTCGAAACAAGCTTTCAATACATAAGGAGGTAAATCATCTGGGCCACAAGATTTTTTAGGCTTTAATTTTTTTATGGCAGTCATATATTCTTGTCTAGTTATAGGCTCAGTTGTTAATGGATAATTAATAAAATCCGGTATTACCGTATTTTCTTTTTGAAGGTTGTGTGATATGTTTACAGAGTAAACCGAACTAAAGTATCAGCAAACGCTTCCGCAATAGAATCATTACTATCAAAAATGTGATCTTGCCTAGTCATTAACTTTGCTGTGATATTTTTGCTAGTTCTCTTATTTTTTATATAGTTCCAAAATACACTCAGGGACAAAAAAAACCGGACACTTTACTGGCATTTTGCAAAATATTATCTTCTCATACAATATTATGGTAGCCATCTGTTGTTATGGAGACGTGTATACATTGTTGATTGTTTTTTCTTTTATAAACAAGCCATTACAACCAAATATTCCAATTTTGCTTTCGGAGTCTCAGCTATAACAATTTTGTCTCAACCATTTTGTGCTTCATTATCGTTATCATTCGTTATTTCTTTATTTTTACATTTTGTGAGTTTAAGTGGGGTTGTAACATTTGTCTTAAAACAAGATGCGACCTGAAGATGTAGCTCGAGCTGTAGCCCTTTACGATGATGGACGCAGTGTACGTTACATTGCAAATGTTATGAATATGGCTAGAAGCACAACCCATGATGCCATAAAACGGTATAGAGAGACCCTAGAATATCCCAGAAGACCAGGTTCGTGTTGTCCAAGAGCTACAAATCCAAATGAAGACAGGTATATGGTGTTGAGAGTTCTTAGGGAGCGCAACCTGCCAGCTACTAGTGTAGCCCAGCAATTTGTTAACATGCATGGACGCCCAATTTCGGCCAAAACAGTTAGGAGGAGGTTGAAAGCAAGTGGACTGATATCAAGTAGACCTGCAACTGGTCCCAGACTTCTCAGGATGCATAGAGTTGAACGACTGCGTTTTGCAAATGATCACAGGGATTGGAGAAATGGACAGTGGAGCTGTGTTCTGTTCACCGATGAGCCCCGTTTCAATCTGTGCTCACCTGATGGACGTGAAAGAGTTTGGAGAAGGAGGGGAGAACGATTTTCACAGTGTTGCATTTCCGAAAAAGTGCCGTATGGAGGTGGTGGAGTGATGGTTTGGGCAGGAGTGTGTACGGATGCTCGTACAGAGTTGGTTTTTGTTGAAAATGGAAGACTAACAGCTGATAGGTATATAAATGAATGTTTGGCTGATCATGTTGTGCCATTTGGCCAATTTGTAGGCGATAATTTTGTTTTAATGCATGATAATGCACGGCCGCATATTGCCCATGCGGTCGGAGATTATCTCCAAGAAGTGGGAATCCATGTTCTTCCATGGCCAGCAAGGAGTCCAGACATGAACCGAATTGTACACGTGTGAGACATGCTGGGACGGCGTGTTAAGAATAGACACCGATACCAGAATCGTTACAAGACTAGAGGCGAGCACTTGGCGAAGAATGGGAACTTATTCCTCAAGAAGACATTGCTAACCAAATTGAGAGCATGCCAAGACGTATGGATGCAGTTATTCAAGCCAGAGGGGGTAATACCCGTTACTAAAAAGAGTTTTCAATGTTTAAGGCACCATAAAATGAAAAAAACAGTTAGACCAAACGATGCCATAGTTATACGCCCTTTGTAATTTTTTGTAAATTTTCTCATCAGAGATTTTTATATTTTTCAAATGTTGTCGTATAAGGTGCTAAATGGAACATTATTTTGTTAAAATGGGTTTTGTTTCATTTTGAAATAATTGGCAACAAAATACAAGCAAATATAGAAGTGTCCGGCTTTTTTTGTCCCTGAGTGTACTTTACAGTCATTTTTAAAAGTATTATCTATCTCAATAACATAGCCTAACTATGATACGCATTATTTATCATAGTTTTGACTCTCTTTCTAATTTGTTTAAATTGTTCTTTATTATACTGAGATAAATGCATCCTTCTCCTGAAATATTCTTTCAACTTGAGATTATTTATAATTTCTTTTGTAAACCAGGATGGATATTTCTTTTTAGCTGAAACTCTTTTCTTTGGAACTGTAGAGTCCATTAAAGAATATAGTACTGAGTAAAAGTAATCCGTAGCAACATCAATATCAGTAAACTGTGATAACAATTGCCAGTTAACATTGGAAAACAATTTATACAATTCTAGGAAGTGAGCTTTCTGGAAATTATACACATGAGTATAACTCTGTTTAACAAACGATTTTTGTCTCTTTAATGACATATTAACATTTAAGGCAGTGTGATAAGTATCAACAAATGTAAGGGGAGAATCATCTTGTAATACATAGGCAATTCTATGGAAATTAGTAAGAATCAAGTCAAGTGTTTTTCCATTAGAATTTAAAATATTATTTATAGATTGTAAGTCATGCATAGAAAGAAAATGTGACGAAGCTCTGTAACAAGGTCCAGCACATAAAAGATTGTAATTTGTGCCTGTAATTAGAGGCAAATTGAAGTCCCCTGCGATTAATAAATGCTTATTTTGAAGATTTGTATTATTTTCAAAAACCCTGTAAAATGACAAATAATATTCTAAATTTGAGCCAGGCGGAAAATACACTCCAATAATAATAATAATAATAATAATAATAATAATAATAATAATAATAATAATAATAATATATACCTGGCCATGAATAATTGTTTGAATACATAATGCTTCAACATCACCAAATGGTAAATGGACACTTTTTGAGGCTACGTCCGACGAAATCGCAATGAGGACTTCACCACCTCTTCTGTTCTATCACAAAGATAAACATTATAATTAGAATTAAACAATTATGTGTTATATACCCCATGATGTAGTTATGTTTCAGTCAATATTATAATTTTATGTGAAATTACAAGACTATTTAAATATAAATCAGTTGTCTTTGTGTTGAGACCTCTCACATTTTGGTAGTAAATAGTAAAAGATCTACTACTGATGCTCATAATATGCGTAAAAGAGGTTTAAAATAATTGAAAAATGTGTAAAATTCTATAGATATTAAGCTAACTTAGCTACATCATCTATTGTTTTCAAAATCTGAATATTTCTATCCCCTTCTTGTCTCTTGAGTTTAATATTACCAACATTATCAACCCATAGGTAGGCAAAATTTTTAAGTTTATTCAACTTTCTAGCTTCATTGTAAATGTGCCTACGCAAACGTGTGAGACTGTGATTTATATATATTACTGTATATTGTCATTATTAGAAAAGCCCACCTGACTAGCTTTCAGGTTACGCTTAACTTTGCGCCAGTGAATAAATTGATCCTTGTCCATTCGTCGAACGAACTTAACAATTACTGCAGCAGATGGTTGACCGGGCGATTTTCCTAATCGATGACAAGAATCTATCATTTGAGGCTGAATTTCTATGTCCATTGCACATCCAATATTCTTTACTATTTCCAACAGATTTTCATTAGCCATTTCAGGAATACCAGTATTTCAATTGAATTTCGGCGTCCATATTGATCCAAATCGTCGAACTGAGCTTTCGTTTCGTATTTTTAGTAGCATGTTCTCTTTTCTTAAACCATCAATGGATTCTAAGCATGTTTTAATGCTTTCAGCTTGTTGTTTGATTAGTCGTGAATTTTCATCCAACTTCTCATGGACCAGATCAAGTGATTTCCCTAACTCCTGCTCAGTTTCTTTATTAATTCTTTACAGGGTAGAATATTTATTGGCAAACTCGGTTTCAATTCTCTTCAGAAAGTTATATATATATATATATATATATATATATATATATATATATATATATATATATACACAAAATGAATGGTACAGTTGTATGTAGCTCAATAGAGATCACGGCTGGATGAAATCCCTGGAGAGGATAAGAAAATTGTGTATAGGCGATTGCACGTTAACAAAATATTGATGTTATTCAAAACTTTTCTGAAAACTCCAAACTGAAACTTTTGAGTATCCTTGATTATACACAATTTACCATATTTGCAGATTCGCTCCCTGAAGAAATATTGTTAAATCTAAAAGAAAACTATTATCAACAGTGTAATCTGTTTCGTTCTATGCACTTTCGTCTTTCATGTAAACACGGCCAACCTTCGACCCTGTAAATATCCTTGTAACTTATGCTACAAGGAAATAATAAAGAAAATTTGAAAATTCAACTCAAACATTCATCAATAAGCGAGTATTTCCAGGAACTCAACTCCGACATATAACGAAAGCAGACTACTGTATTTTAATCACTTAAAAAAACCCATCCCTATATCAACATGTCACGCGACGCCGCTGAAAGATATCCATGAACCGCCTTATTCATTTTGATTTGGCAGATAGACAAACAGCCATTATGTAAGAGCTTACACAAGTCCAACAGCTTGCAACCAAAATAAACGCTTGTGATATCGTCGAAGAGATAATGAATAATGCACGCGTTAAGTAACTGAAACGATAGCTGTAAAACAAGGTCAGTCGGGCGAAGACATCGAAGACTGTAGCAAAGATGGTGCACACTGTGAAGCTGAACAACAACGCTGATTTTCCCATCCTGGGCTTGGGAACTTTCAAGGTATTATCAGTTATTTAATAATCTGTATTATACTTGTACATTCAGAGATAGGCCTATGTTTCTACATTCATTTGGTACTATGAAGGCAAAATCTTGTAGCTAATGAAATGGCAGTCACAGAGTTCGAAACCAAACGTAAAAAATAAATTAGAAACATAGTGATAATTTCCAGGTACAATATTTCTACGAATATACAATAATTGTACATTCAGAAATATGTTATTACATTCACTTAGTGCAATGCAGGCGAAATCTTGCAGCTACTGAAACGCAAGTCACGGAGTTTGAAATCAAAAATAAAATTAAAATTAGAATCCGCAGTGATAATTTCCAGGTACAGTATTTCTACAAATATACAATAATTGTACATTCAAAGATATGTCCTTACATTCACCTAGTGCTATAAAGGCGAAATCTTGAAGCTAATGAAGCGGAAATCACGCAGTTCGAAATAAAAAATCAAAATTAAATTAGGAAGCTTAGTGATAATCTCCAAGTACAATATCCCTATGAATACACAATAATTGTACATTGAGAGGTAGGTCCTTACATTCATCGAGTGCCATAAAGGCGAAATCTTGAAGCTTGAATGTTTTTAGATGAAGTCTTGAAGTTAGCGAGATGGAAGTCACTGAAACGGAAGTCACCGAGTTCGAAAGCAAAACATAAACATTAAATTAAACACTTTTTTTTTTTTTTTTTTTACTTTTAAAAATTTTGACCGACCAGAGGCCGTTTTCCAAAGTTATCTATTTTTGTTTTCTGTTTGTTTACCTTTTTTTTTTTACTAATACAATCACAACACCCATGCCCGAGGCGGGACTCGAACCCACAACCCTTCGGACCAAGCGATAGGGACATGCCGTGCCCCTACCGCTTGAGCCATCCGGGCCGGCAACACCTCAATGCTACGGATGCACAATAATTGAAGCGTCGGCTGGAACAACGTTATAAGTTACATTTGGTAAAATTTACAGGAGCTGCAAAAATGTGTACACGTACAACGTTGTTCTTATAGGGTAGCAAACTTTTGAGTGGACAAATTTCACGTACTCCATTGATGGACAGTTCCAAGCCAAAGAGTATAGCAAGGTGACATGACATACAACATTATTAAACGGAAACACACGCCGAATGAAAATCTTGTAACTTACAACGTTGTTTCAGCCGACGCTTCATTTGTATATTCAGAGATATGTTTTTACATTCACCTAGTGCTATGAATGCGAAATCTTGAAGCTTGAATGTTTTTAGATTAAATCTTGAAGTTAGTGAAACGGAAGTTACTGAAACGAAAGTCACTGAGTTCGAAAGTGAAACATAAAAATTAAATTAGATACCTCAGTGCTACGGATGCACCCAATAATTGTATTTTCAGAGATATGTTTTTTACATTCACCTAATGTTATGGAGGCGAAATCTTGAAGCTAATGAAACTGAGTTAGAAAGAAAAAAATTAAAATTAAATTAAAACCTCAATGATAAACTCCAGACACAATATTTCTACGAATACACAATAATTGTATGTTTTTACATTCATCTATTGCTAAACAGGCGAAATCTCAAAACTAATTAAACTTAAGTCACCGAGTTAGAAAGGAAAATAAAAAATAAAATTAAAATCTCAGTGATAAACTCCAGGCACAATATTCCTACGAATACACAATATCTGTACATTCAGACATATGTTTTATTCACCCATTGCTATACAGGCGAAATCTTGAAGCTAATGAAACTTAAGTCACCGAGTTAGAAAGAAAGAATAAAAATAAAATTAGAAACCCTAGTGATAATCTCCAGGATAGTATTCCTACGAATAGACAATAATTTTTCAGATGAACTCTTGAAGCTAATGAAACGGAAATCATCGAGTTCGGAAGCGAAACATAAAAATTAAATTAGACACCTAAGTGCTACGAATACACAATAATTGTATATTCAGAAATATTTTTTTACATTCACCTATTAGTGCTATGGAGGCGAAATCTTGAAGCTAATGAAACTTAAGTCACTGAGTTAAAAAGTAAAAATAGAAATTAAATTAAAATCTCAGTAATAAACACCAGGCAAAATATTCCTACGAATGCACAATAATTGAATACCCCCTCCGGAATAAGGATATAAGTACATAAGAAAACCATTCATCATATACCCTTATTACGGGGGAGTATTCAATTGTACATTCAGAGATACGTTTTTACATTCACCTAGTAGCGCTATGCACGCGAAATCTTGAAGCTAATGTAAAGACACAGAGTTCGAAAGCAAACAATAAAAGTAAAATTAGAAACCTCAGTGATAATCTCCAGGTGTAATATTCCTACGAATAGACACTAATTGTTAGTAATAAGACAGGATAAAATTTTATAGTTGGTGAAACCTCAGTGATAATCTCCAGGTGTAATATTCCTACGAATAGACACTAATTGTTAGTAATAAGACAGGATAAAACTTTATAGTTGGTGAAAACCTCGGGGAAAAAACCAAACCAGATAATCAGTCCAAATGGGTATCGAACCCATGCCCGAGCGCCATTCCGGAACAGCAGGCAGACGATATATCGCCTGAGCTTCGTCGGTTGCTTGGTGGTAAAAATCAGCTGATTCAGCTGAAGTGTAAAGTGCATTGTAATAATATTGTTGAGCTAAATTAGCACTCTGTCGTCTACTGAATCAGATTGAGATAAAGCACTGCATCAACCTTGTGCTAGCTGGCTGGCTAACTTTTCCATGACCGAACCATGGATGGATCTATGCACTTAGTCCATTATGAAGCCAATAAGCGATGACTGTTCCAGTCCAACAGGTGGCTGGATGACTTTCGTGAATCCAATACTGACATTCTTGCCATCATGCCTCAACCCTTAACAATCCCCATGCCCCATCCCCAGCAGTGATGAATTCAGAGGGTGGTCCGGAAGGAATTGTCCTCCGGATTCCAGATTGTTTTTTTTATTGGGTTATTTTACGACGCTGTATCAACATCTAGGTTATTTAGCGTCTGAATGAAATGAAGGTGATAATGCCGGTGAAATGAGTCCGGGGTCCAGCACCGAAAGTTACCCAGCATTTGCTCGTATTGGGTTGAGGGAAAACCCCGGAAAAAACCTCAACCAGGTAACTTGCCCCGACCGGGATTCGAACCCGGACCACCTGGTTTCGCGGCCAGACGCGCTGACCGTTACTCCACAGGTGTGGACTTCCAGATTGTGCCCCTAGGAGATTTTATACCTCTATAAATAAATAATAACAATAATCATTATCAATAGCATGTATTAGACTTTTCAGCCTCTTACGGTGAAATCAAAACAGCAGTCCATCGCTTCCGGGGTCTCCAAACTGTCGTTTTCCATTTGGATTGTATAGATAGGCTGGGTAATCTTTCATTTTCCATTCTTAGTGCATGTTCACTCCAATTACTTTGCTATCTAGTTACAAGTGAAATCATGTCTTCGACTTTATTTTTTCTCTAATATCAACGCGTCTTATATGGTTCATTCGTGTGCATCCTTTCACATAGTGCAAGAATTTCAATTCAGATGTTTCAAATCTGTTCTTATCTTTTGATTTAATTACCCAAGTTTCGCTAAAATATGTACAGTAGTGGCAAAAAAAAAAAAAACCGGACCGACCCTTGTAGCTGATTTCAGAGCCTTGTTCACTCCAGAGCACGATAGACTGGTAACTAAGACTTTCGTGGTTCGAATCCTGCCTGGGAAGGAAACTTTTTTTTGTTCCTTATTCAAATTTATTCCCAATACTTTTCGATTGCAGCGATATTCTACTACTTAATTAACTTATTATTCCCGGAACATGAATTTTACCAGATAATTTTCTAATGGCTTTCGAAATGGACTACGTCAGCAGTCGAAGCTACAACAATTTCAATAGATTACTCGCTATCTTGTGAAAGTGGGCTTGGCATGCGCAATAGCTCATTTCGGGGACTTTGATTATTCCGTCGGTCCGGTTTTTTTGCCACTACTGTACATGCAGGTAAAGCAAGTGTCTTATACAGTTTTAATTGCGTTTCTTTTCTTGTCTTTTTCACAAAGGTTCTTTGTATGGTTCCACACATTGCTTGTAATTTTGCTGTTTTGTTGTATATATATATATATTTTTTTTTTTTTTTTCTAGATAGGTGATATCACATCCCAAGTATTGGATGTGAGATATCTGCTCAATGATTGAATTTCCTTTGTACTTTTGATCTAATTGAGTATCTGCCCTTGAAAGCTATTACTTTGATCTTTATAACGGATATATTAAAATTGTGGTTTTTGGTTACTGAGTGAAACTTATAGACCATTTTCTGTATATCTTTTCTGAGGTTGCCATCAACACCACATCATCTGCAAATGCTAAAATATTTATTTTTATATCCGGTCCAATAAGTATTCCTTCGTCACTGATACAATTCTTCCACTCAGATAAGAGGGCGTCTAAGAGCGTATTCTGAATCTCAGAAATGAGCAATCTGATGACATCAGGATGTTCCGAATTTTAGCTATGACGTCACTGACGTTCCACCGGTGTCGCACCAGTTCCATCAGCTTCCAGAAGTGGTGGCCGTCTCCATCAGCCGCCATCAGTGAATCTGATTGGTTCTTGTATAGGGCGAGAATTAGCAGACGAATGACATCGTGCACTGTTGTGTCATGGCGGTGTGTTCTGCCGTATTGTTTGTAATGTGCACAATGTAAAAAAATATGTTAATGGCTTATGAACGAACATGTCAACGGACCAAATAAACTAAATAAATCGTTTATGCTCTCTTTTCTTTGAGCGAGATGACAGTATGGAAATTTCGCAAAATCTTGCTAGCGTAGCACATACAATAACTTGTACAGCCGCCATACAAGCCATTGAACTTTCCACTAGTTTTTATTTTTTTCCTATTTCGCTGGAGCATGACATTATTAGTTTCCACCAATCCGATGAGATTCGAAATACGCTATAAGTAAATACTAATAGGACAGGCAGTAACCAGCATCCCTGTCTGAATCCTTGTTTTATTTAAAAATGTCTTGTTTTCAATGTTAGTGTTCATATATATGGTTGTACCACAATACAGACTTTTTAAAATTTCTATTAGCTGCCTGAGGTATCCTTGTTGTTCTAAAATCATCCATAATGTTCCTCTGATCACCCTATCGAAGGCATTTTAATGTCCAAAAATAATAGCTGAGTTTCTAAGTCCTTTTCTTGTCGCTTTTCTATTATTTGTTGCATTGTAAATTCTCCATGTATACACGATCTACCTTCCCCCCCCCCCCAACACATATTGAGTGAATGAAGAAAATTTAATTCAAAAGTAAATCCTCCTTATTTGAAAAGTTTCATACTTAATTCATGGCTTTTTTGTTTTCACAGAATGTCATTGTTTTTTTAGTTATTTAACGACGCTGTATCAGCTACGAGGTTATTTAGCGTCGATGAGATTGGTGATAGCGAGATGGTATTTGGCGAGATGAGGCCGAGGATTCGCCATAGATTATCTGGCATTCACCTTACGGTTGGGGAAAACCTCGGAAAAAAACTCAACCAGTTAATCACCACAAGCGGGGATCGAACCCGCGCCCGAGCGCAACTTCAGACCGGAAGGCAAGCGCTTTAACCGACTGAGCCACGCCGGTGGCTATGTCATTGTTTTTTTTAGTTTAGGAAATATATATATATATATATATATATATATATATATATATTTTGCGGCAAATTGAAACGAACAGAAACCCTGCGCACCAAAGCTTTAAAAATGGCGTCGCAACAGCAGACAATGTCATAAATGGGCGTGAAATTTTATGTGATGTAGTTTTACATATCGGAGAGTATATTAAAGGAAGGAAAAATGAAAATTTACTGTTTTTCATCTTCTCCCCTTTTTAAGTTTCCGGTGAAGTCTTATTAGGATGCCTTTTTACCCCTCCGAAGGCGTAGTCCTCGGACTCTATGCCAATCACTATTAGAGCATTCCAACACTGTTTTGGTTTACGATATTTTAATGATGATTATTTTTATGTATAATGACGGTGGAGTAATGTAGGGGAAAAGGGAGAGTTCAGAGAAAAAACCCCAGTTACCTTATCTTTGTCCATCACAAATACGGCTCGGCCATTTTCGGGATTCGAATCCGGGTCCAATGTCATCATAAGATAAACAACAACTACTTATTCATTTGAACTGTTTATAAGTTAAAGAGAACGTAGCTGTATACAGACAGGAAGCCGTACGGCTGGACAAAATATTTTTCGCTAACAGAAACTCTAAACTCGCTATTTTGTAATTCGTTTGTGACTCTGATAAAAAAGTTTCTCTTAAAAGAAACCTAAAAAAACATATTTTTTTTTTCTATGGGAGAATAAAAAACCTTTCTGTCAAATGGCGGTAAACTTCGTTAGTCACTTTTCCATTGAAATTAAGATCAAAATATCTGCTTTGTTGCAGTTTTTCCGCTACAAAATAGAATGTCATTTCGCCAAATTGAATTTCAGAATTGGGACCACACCTACACACGGAAGTTACTTTTAATACTGTAATTAGGTTTCAATTTCATTACAGTCCCACATTGTATTACCAGTAGGCAGGCAACCAAGTTGCTTCCAAAAGATAAGGAGTTAATCAACTTGATACAGGTTGTCGATATAAGACCTCCATAACAATAATAACCTAATTAGCGTTTTACGAAATGCGGAAAACAACGAAATTGAGTGCATTACACGACATATCAGACAAATTTGTACAGTCTGCATACATGCGTACAGAGTGTTCCGTAATAAATTGTGTAACTTAAACATGTGCATCGTAATCTACACTTAAAAACTAAGAAAAAATATAATATGAACAAATAGTGTATGCGACCATATTACAGAGATATGACAGAGATAAAGTAGCAGTGAAAGATGTCGTCCATAGCCATGTAAATGTTTATTGGCACTGTTTGTTTACATGCCACCTTAGTATAAGTAATTACTACTCGTTTCAGCTCAGCTTACGGTTGAGAGTGAGGTCACCACTGTCCATGTTTAAATGAGAACTTCGGTGACTGCGGGACGTGAGACGAATTGCGGGGTCGTAAGCATTAGGCCTATATTACACTATCAAATTTCTGTGTCCAGAAGTTTGATAGAATACATGTGATAAAATCTTTTACAGCGTAATATAGCATCCTTGATCACATCTATCTGTGACATAGTTCTGGGATAAAAGTTATGGCCATCATCAAACCTTTCATAAAATCTGTGACTGAGAAGAAAGAAAATGGTGGACATTAAGTGCACATGGTCTGTGAAAACCACAAACCTTTTAATATCACATTATGAGTCACAAGAAATGTTTCATCATCCATTATTAAATACTTAGTATATACAGGATATCACATCTTCATACTGAAGTTCTCGTAGTAGAGTTTGATGGATTCTTTTGTATCTTTTTTCCCTACCCCAATCTCTAACCCAAATAGTCGGCTTAGAGTGTAAACCTGCTAACTAACAAAAAGGACATTTTACAGGGGAAACAAACAACTGAGTATAAACTAACTCTAAAACTTCACCAGCTGTATTTTGGATTTGGTCCTAAAGTTTCAGAGTTAATTTATACCAAGTTTTTGTTTCCCCTGTAAAATTTCCTTTTTGTTGATTAACAGGTTTACACTCTAAGCCGACAAAATATATTTTTTATTTGATTTATTCTCTAGTATTAATGCAATAACCATTACTGCAATTTTACAGTTACAACAAGCATAGAACTGTTGTGGATCCATTATTAGAACTGTGATGAAAGATTGATAAAAGTTTTGACATAGTATAATATAGTCAAAATCTTACATTTGACCATATATATTTGATCAAAAATGTTATCATATTCTGTGACACAGAAATTTTATAGTGTAATATAGGTCTTATATTGTTCGTGTCGCATGTTACAAAGTGTATGGACCAAAGGATATTAAGGCTGCTTTAGACGAAGGCGATATTATTTGAAGCAAGAATGGAACCCATTTCATAAGTCGAACAGGATTCTTTGAAGTCTTTCGCATCCTACAATAATATGCATTGTATTTTATTTAATTATAATAATTATTATTGCTACAATATATACGAATGTCATTGTATTCTATGATAAGCATAATAGTCATTTGTGTTATCAGCGCACAGTAGAAAATGTGCCAGGTACAATTAACACATGTGAAAATTGGCACACGAAACTGAACATGCTAATAGGAAGGGCTCTTCCATCTCTGTATCATCTCTTGGAACAACTGCAACGTGGAGTAACAGAAATAGACAGGGACATCGAAAAATTACAAGCTGGATATTCTCCACCTACGAAAAGGAGGAAGTATACGCAGCTGAATTCTCGAATAGCTAGAATTGTACAGAATATGAAAAACATAAAAGACAAGGGAATGTTTTAACTTATCTTCGTGGTATAGGTCATAATTTTTTAGGAAACATATTAATTTAACCCTAATGCAAACTGTTTTCACCTAATTCAGAAGAGTATTTTACTTGTACCTGATTAGTTTCGTCATTAATAAATCATAAATTCCTTGTCTAATATTATAAATTAAAAATGTGACAAATATTCCCCACGTGACCACAAACACAGTGACAAATCGATGAGAGTGACAAATATTCCACAAGTGACAAATATGTATATGACGATTTCGGTATGACCAATAGTAGATGTATCCAATATAAACGTGACCAATTTTCCTAGAATCACGTTTTAGGCCTATGTAACACGTGTATAATTTTCATGAGTGTTTATAATGAAGATTATATACGTGTTACATACAACGTTTTATGCTATTCTAGCATTAAAGTATGTAAAAAATAGGCCTATATTATAAATTTACAAAATGTAATGTTATGACATAATAGGGACATGAGTACTGAATATGACGTAATATATTACATAGTTGCTAAGTAACCGTTTCTAACACAATGTTATTTTGTTGTTGATTTGAAGCTTTTTATTACAGGTACTTTGTATAAAATTGTGTTGTGAGGGCAGTGATGATGTCATGGAATACTAGTTGCAAGGTAACCTTTTCTGCCACCAGTGCCAGAATTAGGCCAATTGTGCAGGATTTATAGCGTCATAACAAGCTTTTTTTTACTGCTAGGATTCCATAAAAATGTTTATATATCTATACTATAGGTCGACAAGATAGAAAAGAATCCTAGTCGTTTTATTTACCCACGTGGCCGTAGAGGGAGAGTAGTCCGTTAGGCCAGATTACAATAGTTAATAAATAAATTTTAACCATAACACATTTTTTCATATTTGCTTACATTATTATTATTATTATTATTATTATTATTATTATTATTATTACGGTATTATTATTATCATTATTACTTATTATTTTTATATTTAATATCACTATTATCATTATTATCGTTACAAGATGCTATTATTACAGGAATATCGATACGATAATCTAGGCGCAATAGCTTGATTGCTTCTTCAATCGTGGTCTTCTTCTTGAGATATTTTCTTTGTAGGCCTACATATTTTAAATATAGAATTTTTATTTCGCCAACAAACATTCAAGATCAGTAGTAAATACCACTATTTATTTGCGCAGTAAGGCTAGGTCTATGTTTTGTCAATTCCTTCCATAATACAGTATACGCCAAAATAAACAGTATCTACTGAAAATTCATACTGCGCTTTTATTTAACTATTAATCTATGGACTACAATCAAATGAAGCATTTTAATGAACTGGAATATAAACGTATATTTATAAAACAAAATTCCATGTTCAATGACTTTTTCTTACAAAACACATGTTCAAAATACAGTACTCTCCACTATTTTCTATCCTACATTCATAACGTTCACGTAGATTCTCAAACATATTTGCAAATAGAGATTGCCGCAGTTGGTGAAAAAAAGCCTACGGATCTACGAATTTACCGCAATTTGACCATTGTTGTCAGTAAATTCTCCATAAAGATGCATGGGTATCGGGTGGTGTAAGGTCAGATGAATGCAATGGATAAGGAAAATGTGTCCCACGGGAAATTATGCATTTCCCAAAGAGTTCCTGGAGCAAAGCGGGTGTATATATGGTCGTATCAACAACTTGTAATATACCCGTGTTACTAGGTGGCGGTTTGTGAAACATTTCACCAAAGACATCTGAAACATGTTTTAAACTTTGTCATTTATACGTCCAATTGGAGTTTTTCCTGTGTTGTTAGAACCATAATTGCAGCAGTAAGCCAAGCATTGAATGTAAAGTATATCTAAATATTCTTGCAAATAAATAAATATTTGATTGCTAGGCAAACATGCACAGTAGCCGAGCGATAATTTCAGTACTGTTTGTTTTGGCGCATATTCCCAGCAGTTATTATATTCATCTTTGCATGTTGAATTTTTAGGAATAAACGACAAACTGATAATATAATACATACAGAAACATATTTACAATTTTCAAAATCTTTATGTAAATATAGGCCTATGAGAACTCGTACTTCACGATAGAAGGTCAAATGAAGATAAGGACATGTAATATGATGGAAAGATTCAAGAAATATCTTATCTTAGTGACATTATCATATTTTACATAACTACTTCTGAAACAAACATATTCCCAATCCTTAACTTTTAATACTCCCTTTTAACACTTATATAATCAATTATATAATCAATCACTGATGTACTGTAAAGTTATTTCAATAAATAACGACTTCACTGTGTTAACATTATAAATTTATTGTTTTGTTACCTGATTGTGATAGTTTCGATGCTATTTGGATCATTCTCTGAATCCTAGACTAGTCAATCATGTCTGGGATTCAGAGAATGATGCAAACAATATCGAAACTAACCAGTCAGGTAACGAAACACTATAAATTTATAATTTTAACACAGTGAATTATTTATTTTATTTATCTATTTATCTACTCACCTACTGGTCTACACATCTATTCGTATATTTATCTACGTATTTATTCACTTATTACTCTTATTAGTGATTCACTCATTTATTCATTCACTCATTCACACAGTCATTCCCTCATTCGCTTATTTGCTTGCTTACTTATTTCTAATTTATTCATTTAAATATTGACATAACTTAACAGTACATCAGTAATATTCTCAATTGTTATTACTCTGAGCTAAGCATGAATAGGCAAGAATAGTGTTTAGGGATAGCTCTGAATAAAACGGAAATAGAATTTATCTTAAATACAGCCTAAGTAGTCTGTTGGTGTAGAGATTCATCACTATTTGAACGTAATGCCTGTTGATTATTCTTTACATCAATACTTCATCAGTTCCACTCTAGGCACTGAATAATAGGATTTCCTTATACTCCCTCTGTTCCAAATTTGGTATACGTTTCTTAAAGTTCTCAATGTACTTTTAATATATTTTCTAGATACTTATTTATTTGATAAATTAAAGTAAGAAATTCATAAAAATTAAGTACATTTCATTCTGTGTGATGTAAAATTAATAATAAAAAACAGAAATTGTTTTGAGAGAGGCCAATTAACATAAAAACCGTCATAAATTATAACCCGTTTCTGTACTACTGTTGAGAGTCAGATGTTCTATTCAAAATTGACAGGGTTGGTGTTACATTTTCCGCAGGTGCTCATTTGATTTCTGTTCATAATGAAATATTTGAATATTATAGTTTGATGCACTACAGAACATTAGAAACATTCACAACTGCATTGTCTGATAGTGCCTTCACTACTGAACAGAATAGGCCTACCACACCGCGAAACATTTCATGCGCGAATGCGCAAAAATCAAACTTGTTTGTTTCTTACTATACTATATTTTGGAACGGAGGGAGTATTATGTGAATACTAAATGAGTTTATAAATTTATTGCATGCTTGTCGTCTTATTCCGCTAGATTAATTTAATTATTTTGAGAGCCGTTGTCATGTCATCCGTTGGACCCGTGCAAACTAATTATTTTTGTATTCGTAAATTCCATCTAAAACCGGAATGACTTTAAATTAATTTAGAATTACTTCATCTCTAACCATGTATATTGTGCAGTTTTTTTCGTAACATTCAGATGCTCTAATTCTTGGTTGGCTGTTATTGTCTAGATTTCTCTGGCATACGTTAATACTGGAAGTTCCAAAAGTGTTATGAATTTTTATTCGAGTACACTTTGAAGATTTTGTGGGTTGAAATATGTTAAAGTAAATAGTCAGCAACTGGAAAAATGAAAGGAAGTAGCAGCATTAGCTGATAAATATTGATTTGCATTATTTTATGAATTCTTGCTATTAGTTATAGACCCTCTCGCATTGGTACATTTCACTAATGTCAGCCATTGAAACTTATGAATTATTCTACTCGACAGGCGAATCCGGGTGAGGTAGAACAAATAGTGAAAGATGCCATTGATATTGGATACCGTCATCTTGACTGCGCCATGTTCTACGAAAACGAGAAAGAAGTGGGAGCTGGAGTCAGAGCTAAGATTGCTGAAGGCGTCATAAAAAGAGAGGACATCTTCATCACTAGTAAGGTACGTTCTATTGTGGCTTGTAATAACATCACACGGTTAATATTTTTCCTCTTGCAGGAATACGAAGTAAAGGGTATTTTAAGTAATGCAGTGCAATTTAATTTAGGTTTAGAAGTATTAGACCGAACATAGTATTAATTGAAACAATTATTTTACATATAATGTTAAAAAAATAATCTTTTCAGCTAATGTAGATTAGTAACGTTTAAAACTCCACGTCAAAATAAAATAAAATTGTGCGCCTTCTTCTATCTTCCAATATAAGCATCCTATTTGTTTGTTTTCAATATTCTTCATATATGCCATCTTTCCAACGTCCTTTTCGCTACTTATGCGTCTTATAATTACAAATGTATCGTATGCTGTCTTTACGTAACTTCAATTTTCGATATGACCTACATGATCCCATTCTCTTCTCTATTTTGAATCCAATGAGAATTTCGGTACATTTCCTGCTATCTTACTTGATCTCTTATTGGTTTATTTTCTCATTGCCCTCAAAACTTCCATCTCACATGTTTCTAGAAAACTTCTTGCTTCACTTGCGGCTGGCCTGGTTTCTGCTGTGTATGAAATATAATTCGTTTAACAACTGATTTGTTTATTCTTACTTTTGCATCGACTAAGTGTTTAGTTTTCCAAATTGTTTCCCTTAAACAATCCGGAATTTTGTTGGCCTAATTTATTTGATCAAATACATCTTCTTTGGAATTACATAGCTAGTCATATGTATACAAAAATAGGCCTATTTAAATATTAATACTCGTTCATTTTCGTTTCAGCAAAGAAAACAACGTCGTCTCCGTAACGTAGCATCTTTATTTCTTTGTTTCCCACGGAGGTATCATTTTTGGTTTAGATCTTTCTAATTTTTTCATCCAAGATCAAAATAGTCACCTTGACTAATTCTTGTTTCTACTGGGATTTCATTACTTTATTCTCCCTTTTTTATTTTTTTTTCTGTTTAATCTTATTTAATTTTATTATATCCAAAGGAACTTTCTGCAATGGCAGGGCCTCTAATTTGCCGTTATTCGCTCAGACTCTACGAGCGTGGCTCATAGATTTCGTTAGTACTGAGAAGCTTAGATCACTTATTTCGTCAGAAAATATCCAGAATACATTACAGGCGGTGGAACTACATTACTTTGGCGCTCATATGACTTACATTAGAGGTGGCGTGGGGTCATTTTTCACCCAACCAATAAAATGTCGTACAATACTAAACAAAATCAATATTTTTTTGTTACATAAACTTATTTCGTACTTATATACTTTTCAACACTTGATATTACTGAAAATAGCCCTTGGATATACTACATGGAAAGGGATTAGAAAAACATATCAAATTTTATACAGTATCTCCACATGTACGCGGCGCCCCTTCATCCGGTCAACAGGCACGGACTCAAGGTCACCCCACACGGACTCCCGTCTTCTTTCGGACCTGATCAGGGTTATTCTTTAATAAGAATACTCCCCTCCATTCAACGGGATTGGACAACGAAGAACCAATCATATGCCAGAGAAGAACCTACGATCTATCATTGGAAGTCCTCTCCCATTGAGACATATATATATATATATATATATATATATATATATATATATATACATATAATTAACCATTCACTCTACTAGCATAAAAAATCACAGTGAATATGTTATGGGCAGTAGCATCAAGAACACAAATTTTCATTTCTTTATACACAATTTTAGACACAATTTCACTATGAACTTTGCACACTTGCTGTTTGCATCTTTCTCATAAATATTGCACGGTATTTGAGAAAGAGGAATGACTTCATCACTGTTATCTTCTTCCTCTTCTGCACTCAATTCACTTTCACTATTATAACTCACTGTTTCAAGTTCATCTTCAATTTCGCCGCCTAAGATTTCTTCTTCTTCCTCGACAGATTTCATTAGAGATAAAATCCATGCTTGATCTTCCTCGTAACTCATTGTAAATTATAAATTAACCAATAAGTTATATTAAAATCAGTCATTAAAAACTATAACTTAATAATAACTCATCTTCTCGATAGCAGATCACTCAGTGAAATTACAGACACGCAGCACTCAACGGGACTGGTGGCCTGGGGTATTTCCTGCACTTTTCAACACACGGCTTAAAAAATAAGCTCTTTGCTTAGAATTTTCGCCTTCCACCCCCATGTTACTGACCTCAAACAAAGGCTTTATACTAACAAGACGGATATCTTGCAGTATTTAGCACGATATAATAGGGAGACATCTTGCATGTGGAGCTCCTAGCGGCTCGACCTGACAAATCAGGCGGGAATTCAAACTCTTCATTTAATTTAGGGGACTGGATGAAGAAATCAGAGTTTGTAAGATGCATATTTTGTTCAGTATTTAGCTTAAATGTAAGAGGAAAATCATTTTGAAGGAAAAAATGATTAAAAAACAAAAGTTACACAATTCTTCTTCACTTTATTGATTCTAATGTATAACATTAATCATGCATTACTGTTTTAGCTTTCGGATTCTTTGATGCACTTTTTTGTGTTCTTTTTTCCTTTTCCTTTTTCAGTGACTTTTGATTTAGTACACTAACACATT
The DNA here is from genome assembly GCF_040183065.1 of Periplaneta americana. Taxonomy (NCBI): domain Eukaryota; kingdom Metazoa; phylum Arthropoda; class Insecta; order Blattodea; family Blattidae; genus Periplaneta; species Periplaneta americana. The sequence continues at coordinate 84,765,080 of NC_091117.1, forward strand.
TGTCAGTAAAAACATTCAAACAATGATAACAAATAGCATTTACACATGTAGGAATTTGGATGCATTGTTTCAACTTGGCTTTATCATTGTTCCTGTTGCTCTCTAAAAATTCAAGAAACTGTGAATTATACACTCCTGAAATTGCAATGTATAGTGCAAAAGTTTGGTGTTTAGGAAGCACATATTTCCAGTACAGTACTCTTTATAGAAAATATGAGTGTTGTGACATTGCTGCATTTCACCCTATTTGCCAACGCATTACGGCATAAGCGGGAAAATAACAAAATACTAACTTTTTGGAACCGATGCATTATATGCAAATCTAATCATTCAGGTAAAGCTTCCTGTAAAGCAGATTTGAATAATTTCAAGGGAAAAATTGTTCCGGGGCCGGGTATCGATCCCGGAACAATTTTTCCCTTGAAATTATTCGATGCATTATAGGTACCGCCAGCTACATATCTCCTAAAAAAAGGTGAACGGAAGTAGCAGTACTCTATTTGTATTTTTTTTTGTTCCAGGGGAAATACTCGTCTTTTACGACATTAGTAATAACACAATTATGTTCCATGAACAAAAAAAAAATAAATAAATAAAATGTAGTATATCCAGATAAGATTATGAATCGATATTATCAAATAGGCTGGCGGTACCTATAATGCATCTAAGCCAACTTTATTTGTTTTTTACTACAGGGAAGATTTAAATTTTCAGAAAAAGTTAACTAAATGGGGAAATTACAGAGTTACATGGAAACTATTGGGCTAAATGTAAATCTTATATTTCATTGTAATAATTATTATATAATTATTATTTAAAATCGTTACAAAAGCGGTAAGATACATGCTGTGGCTTGTTCTTCACAAATCGAAAGAAAGATCGGGAATCCTTTTGTATTTCCTGATTATTGCAACCATATACTGCATAATACTTTCTAGACATACTTCGGATCTTCTTTGTACACACTACATTATTATACTACCATAAACACTATGAATAAATTAAAATTAATTACAGAGTAGCTGAATCTTAATGACACATGCAGAGTACACAGCTGACTCTCCGCAAGGTCAAGCCGCTGTTGTTCATGTCGCAAAGATGTCCGTCTTGTTAGTATAAAATCTTTGCCTCAAACAAAAGGCAAGGAATGTAGGGAAAGGTAAGGGGTGGATAAAGTGTGATTCCGTAATAATATTTTCCACTGCACGTAAATCAATTTGGATGGGGTCATAAAAGCCCCCGCGTCACCACTCAAGGATAATGAATGATATAAGAACTTGTCGGTTGTATAATATACAAAACACCAAATGCTTTCACGAAACTACAAACTTCTCATTTCGTTTCTATAATAGTCCATTACTCAAATTACATTAAACTGATTTTCACAGACGAAATTTAATTTTAATGGTTATATTGATGAATAAATAGCGAAGTTTAGTTCCAATTTTCCTCTCTTGAATAACAGAGGAGGTTTTATAAGTGAATTATGCAATTATGAAGAAGTCAGAAACTCGTGGTGAGAATTTTTCATCCCCAAATCGAGAGATTAATGTCGTCGAAAATTCGAACGATAACGGAAACATGATTGAAAAATCTCAGATATTAGGCCTAATTATCTATATTTTTCGGAATAATCTCTTGTTATTTTTTTGTACTTATTGATAAATAATGTAAATAATTATATTAAAAATCTATAGGGTTGGCAACAAAATGTATTCTTTGTGCATTCTGTTATTGTTTTGTTTATATACAATTTTCTTTTTTTCTTCACCGACACATTCAATTCAATTCAATTACAAACACAAAGTAAGATATACATATTGTTCCATTTTATGAAAGCAAAGATGTTTAATTTTTATTAAATCATTATATATTGGTGACCTCAACATGATTTGAACAAACAACCTTCTGATATCGAATCAGGAAGTATTATATAGGCTGTATCTATTTAGGTTTTCTTAATTTGCTCTATTGATAGGGTCTACTAAAAGAATTTTCTGAACAAAATAAATTAATTATTGTCATTTTTATTAAAGATTTGTTTAATTTTTGCTTATATTTTATAATTTAAAGTTCATGAAACATGATTTTGGTACGTTTCGTAATTCTGCGGACTGATTTTTAGGCCAGAGAGAATTATCAATCTTCAATTTGTGTGTTTCACAGAAGCACGTTACATTTTGAAAAATGTTAACTTGGGGTGTTTCAGCTGTGGAACACGTACCATCGTCCCGACATGGTGGTGCCCACTTGTAAGAGAACTCTCGCCGACCTAGGACTAGATTACGTCGACCTGTACCTCGTTCACTGGCCACACGCGTTCAAGGTAAGTGCAGTTTTAATCTCTCTTACCCGTCAGCTCACGGGTCGGAGATGGTTTATTGACACTTGTGTCCATGAGGATGATGTCATATGGCTAGGATTCATAATTCCAAGTTAAAATCTGTCACTTAACGACGCTGTACGAACTTCGCAGCTATCTAGCGTTGGTGGAATCGCGATAGCGAGATGAGTTCGAGAACTTTCCATGGGATTACATGATATTTGCCTTATAGTTGTATAAAACCTTAATAAAAAATAGACAACAGCTGAAGTGGGATCGTAACCATGTACGGAAGCAGTTCGGAGCACGAGAGCCCGTTTCTAATCTCTAGAACAGGCGGGTGGCCTAAATCTATGTTAGTCAGGTGGTAGCACGTTTGCCTACTAATCCGGAGCTGAGCTTGAATGTGAGTTCGATTCTCGCTTGGCTGATTACCTGGTTGGTTTTTGTCTAGAATCACTCTAGATCCTCAATCGCTCGCTAACGATGTACAAAAAAAGTGTTACATTAGTACCGCTTGTAACTTTGTAAAAAAGAAACTTAGCGAAACGAAAAGTATTCCGAATCTCACCGGAATGGTGGACAACAATGACGTCATGCTGCAGCGAAATAGGAACAAAACTTCTGGAAGGTTCGATGGCTATCATGGCGGCTGTACAAGTTGTCTGTGCTACGCTAGAAAGATTTTGCGAAATTTCCGTACTGCCATCTTGTTCAAAGAAAAGAGAGCATAAACAATTTATTTCTTGAACCAGTAGTAATAACTGGTCCGTTGACATGTTCGCTCATAAGCCATTAACATATTTTTACGTTGTGCACATTACAAACAATACAGCAGAACATACCGCCATGACACAACAGTGGACGATGCCATTTATCTGCTAATTCCAGCCCTATATAAGAACAAATCAGATTCACTGACGGCGGCTGAAGGAGACTGCCATCACCTCTGCAAGCTGATGGAACCGGTGCGACATCGGTGGAGCATCAGTGACATCGTTGAAATTCGGAACACCGTGATGCCATCAGATTGCTCAGCGCTGAGATATGGAATACGCTCTACGTATACGTATACGTATACTACGGAGTAGAGAAAGGGGTCCCGTAATCGTAAACATCCGAACGAAACTGGTCTGAACCGCAAGGCTGGCGAGACAAAACATGCCTCGAAAACTGTGTTCCGGAGAAAATTTTATGCGAATAATTTCCTGGCATCTCAACTGATGCGGACGTTTGAGGTGTCGGCCAAGCTAGCGCGACGAGATCGACTAAAAAAGGCAAGAAAGAAATTAATGATCCGCGATAGACTGGACTTCGAACTTTCAAAAAGTAATCATGAAAATTTAACTTTCAAAATGTCCCATAATTCTAAAGTAGAATGAATGCAAAAGTGGAGACAAGCACTATAGAAGAAAAGAACATCCCAAGAGGAATCAAATAAGCCTAATATTACAGCTGTGGAGTACAAGGGACGGCAGAGACAGGGCAATTTTGTGGCTGTAGAATATCGTATTATTCTGTAGGCCTAAGTTTAGTCTGTAAGAATATTATGTAAACCATTTATCCATCTTTAGTCTTTAACTATACTGTGTATTCAGTAAACCTTTAATTAGTTAATTAATTAAAGTCCTTCCTATATCAGCATCGGAATCTCGTACTATCTCCGAGAATTCAACGGTAAACTTCAGCGGTCTAAAATACCTGTACTCGCGTACTTTCTCACGCGCTTTTGTAACGAAATACAATATGGAATGATAGAAACGAGTTGGCGATAATATTCAAAGGATTAAGTTACGGTTTTATCTATGTAGTCCTAATTAAATGCATAGTTTACGAAGCGGACAGCAGAGCCGCTTTTGTACTATGCGCCCTAGTCCGAAACTATGCAAAAAACGGCAAAATTAATATACATAATGAACCTTTCTCATGAAGTACCAATCTGTAGCATGAACCCAGTAAGAGTATTATTTCCTAAGTCCGAGTCACGTAAAGATATACAGTAATTCATTGGTAAGTATATCAATTACTGATCAATAAATGTCAAATTTAGTATACATAATGAACTTTTTTCAAGAAGTACAAATCCGTAATTGAACCCAGTGAGGGCATTATTTCCTAAGCCAAAGCACCTTAAAGTTATAATTCATTAGTAAATGTATTCATTATTGATCACAAAATGTCAAAATTAGTATACATAATCAACCATTCCCATGAAGTACCAATCCGCAGTTAGAATCCAGTGAGGACATTATTTCCTGAGTTACAGCCCCGTAAATTTATAATTCATTACTAAGTGCATTCATTATTGATATCAAAATATCAAAATTAGTATATACAAAATCAACCTTCCTCATGAGTACCAATCTGTAGTTTGAACCCCGCGTGCTGTTCAACATCACCTTTCACGTAAGTATAAGTAGTATAGTAAAACTATGCATCAGCCGATATTTTTGTAAATTGTAGAAAGTTCAGCCATTTGTCACTGTATCCTCTATCCTCTGATTTATATTTTAAACAACTACTATAAGTTCCGTTGAGCCGCAACATTTCTGATTGCAGTCTCTGAAATTGAGACAACTCATCCTGCCTAAGGTTTTTCCGTGGTTTTCCTAAGACGCTAAGACAAATGTCGGGATGAGCCCTAAAAGAAATGGGCCACGGACCTGCACTTATATCCCCATGAACCCCCTTAATTACTCTAAATTAATTAATAATTACATCTCTCCCTGCCTATCTCTTCGTAATTGAGTCACCATAAAGCCAAATGGCTGGTCTCTAAATTGAGACGATTCAACAAGGTTCATGACAATCAATCACCTCCTACCTAATAACCAAATTGGTTAGTCTCTTATATGAGACAACTCATCCTGCCTAAGGTATTCCGTGGTTTTCCTAAGGCGTAAGACAAATGTCGGGATGAGCAAGGACAGGGAACATCTCAAATTGCAGATTTAGATTTCACGGCGCTTCTTCTGACGGCCTTCACTGCCTTGTCATCGAACAACAGATGACAGAGTCTTCATGACTCCACTTGCACTGCGAAATGGCTAAGCCCCTTTCAATGTGCAAGATAACACCTGCCATCCTAACGGCAAGCAAACGAGTCTTCTCGACTCTTCCTGCACTGCGATATGACAGAGTTCATTTCAATGTGCAGATTTACACCAGCCATTTCCACCTCGCCCCGTCCTGTGATCACTTGATCACATTTCCGTCCCCTCGCGTATGTGGTACCTAAGAGGTTACGTCCATTTTCGGCTTTTCCCCTTCCAAATTTTCTAGAACTCCAGTGGAGCAGCGTAAACCGGAGTGAGACTAGTGGCCAACAGGCTTGGAGCTCACATATTTAGTTTCTTACAGCCTCCAACCCCTTGCAAGGACGCGTTTTGCGTACCTTTTAAATTAGTCTTCCCAATTCTCCTCTTTCGAATCGATTCTATTTCTGATTGCATATATTGCTCTTGTAATTTTGGATAATAAGAACCTTATATGTACTGAATATTTTCTATTCTGGCGTCGACATTTTATTGTCCAGATTTCACTTACAATTACAGACCTCAGGCGAAGGGATGAAGTCAGTCAAACTAAATTGGATTGCTTCGTATTTTATGATATTGAAATAATCTTCATTTTTATACCCACAGGAAGGCGATGACCTCATACCTACTGATTCATCAGGGAAAATAATTTACAGTGATGTAGACTACGTGGATACGTGGAAGGAGATGGAGAAATGTGTCAAGACGGGTCTTGCGAAGAGCATCGGCCTGTCTAACTTCAACAGCAAACAAATAGATCGAGTGCTTGAAGTCGCCACCATCAAACCTGTAGTGAATCAGGTACTTTATGAACTTCTCATGATCCTTCTACGAAAATGTCTCTTCCGAAATGCATGTCTTTTCTGAATACAATTTATTTTAACTATGTTTTTGCATGTGAAGATAACAGAGAATCACAATTTTTCTGGTATTAAAACTTTCTTTACGGTAACGCAATTTAAATTTTCTAAATATTGTTACTCGCCGATGAAATAAAGATAAAGAAATTTGTCGCATTACTTACAACTTCTGATGTACGGGGTTTTCGGAAAATGTCATTCTAAGGAGCATGAAACGTGATAGAATCAAGTATGTATAACCAAAATCCGAACTTATTAACTTGTCGTTTCACTTAAAGTCAAACGAATAAATAATATTTATCTAGATTAACGTAACTTTGATCTAAGCATCAAACAAACGAAGTTTTCTCTTCCTTCTGAATTTGTGTCCACTATATCAAAAGTGATTATCTCATGTTCTTTTAAACAGCACGGACACCTGCTGCATTGAGCTCTATAATTTAGTAACTAAGACAGCAGAAGAAAACAGTATATGACGTAAAAAAAAACTACTCGCTGGAAGAAGGAATTAGATATCTAAAAGAAGTTGAAGTAAACCGCAACAAAACAAAAAATGAAATTGCAAGAGACTTCTAATAAATACTGTGGATAAGGAAAAAAATAACATATACAATCCCACCATTCCCTGTTACCTCTAAAACTACCCGCTAAAAGAGCTTGAAGTAATCGGACTTCTGGTTGGAGCAAGAGGTACCGCTACTCTCTTCATGAAAGATGTGTTTAATAAGCTTGGAATACCTACATCTATTATCCCGATTGTAACCTCAGCTGCATTGAAAGGATAAATTGCTCTACTAAAACATCACCTATATTCAAAATGAAACTAAGTTCATTGGCACTCTTTACTTTTTCGTAATATTTACCTTTCTCTAAAATTTGGTATATTTCCACTGATCTAAAAATGTATTTGCTGCTCTGTACTTATAGAAGTTTCACTGTCAAAAAAATCAATGTTTCAGTGAACTTGTAAACATTTATATGGTTAAGTTTCTTTGTCCCTTTTGGCAGCTCAAGAATGGTGAGAAGATTTCTAAACTTCCAATTACAAGTTAATAACTAATATATCTTGAAGTTCGAGTTCACGATTGAAGAAAAAATTTAATAGTAAATATATTTAGTGCATTAATTAAACATTAAAATTGTAGAAATTTCGTTTAAGTTATACTTACAAGTTATAAAAATAATTAAACATTTATGTCTGTGAGATGTATTTACGGTACTGCGTGCTGGGATGTAATTATGCGTAAGCCCAACAATTCGAGCCATCAGATATGAGAATTTCTTGGCTTTAGATATACAAGAGCTGATAAACAGTGAAAGGTATTAAACCGGAAATACGTACATATTGTACCAAATATTTATCTGTACACATATCTTTGTACTTATTAATTTACATTATTACAGGTGGAATGTCATCCCTTCTTAAACCAGACAAAACTCATCGAATTCTGCAAGAAGAAAAACATAGTGGTGACAGCATACAGTCCATTCGGAGGCCCAGCGAGTATTGCTCAGTCCCCCGATGATCCTCAGCCTCTCAAAGATTCAAAGATTAAAGCGATTGCAGATAAAAAGGGCAAGAGCCCGGCACAGGTCATCCTCCGTTACTTGGTAAGATTATGATTGTCTTGCAATCTAAGAACATACCTTGTTCATAATATTACACAATTCCTTCAAATCAGGAATGAAGCAAAGGAAGGCATTTCAAACTACTTCTTAAGACTACAAATATTTCAGTTGAAATGTGAGAAATTCGAATATTACCATCACCATCATCATCGTCATCATCATCGTCGTCGTCGTCGTCGTCGAGGACAAGTTGTGCTTAAAGTCTCAAGATCTATTCCCTGATGTCTTAAATCTTAAATGATGTTGAATATGCTGAATCTAGGACGTTGAGAGTCTCTCCAACACGTGTCATTCATTCATTGATTCATTCATTCATTCAGCGTTCTGCCGAAGGGAGATCTTTCGCTGCAAACCTAGCTTCTTTCTCCAATCTTTCATATTTTCTCCCTTCCTCTTTCTCTCTTCATACGATCCATAATGTCGTCTATCATCTGATATTTTCTTCTGCCCCGAACTCTTTTCCCGTGCACCATTTCTTCCAGTGCATCCTTCAGTAAGAAATTTCTTCTCAACCAATGACCCAGTCCATTTCTTTTCTCTTCTTAATCAGTTTCAACATCATTCTTTCTTCACCCACTCTTTCCGACACAGCTTCATTTTTTATTTTATCTGTCCACTCCCATGTTCCATTCTTCTCCATACCCACATTTCAAACGATTCTTTTCGTTTCTCCTCACTTCATTGTAATATCCATGTTTCTATCCCATATAATGCCACACTCTACATAAAGCACTTTCTTAGGTGTCGATATTAGAATTCCAATTTTAAGAACTTACAACGCGTCATTTACTACACAGCCAGCTTTCCAAATGCCGGATTTCTGCGTTGAAATCTCAGCGAGTCCTAGTAAAATTTGTACTGGACGAAGAATGTGTTGGCACTTGATCCACAGTTTCGGCACTGACTTATTAAACTGGAACTTTGAGACTGAATGACCGAGAATGGCACCGTTGGGAAGGACGAAGTAATATTTTTTGTCTTCTTTAAAATGTGCCCGTTTCTTTGGGCAAGAATGAATGTACCTTTGTGTTTTCTCATTTTGATTTTGTTCTTCAAATAGTTAAACACTCTAAGAACTGTGTTGGAAATTATTTTCGGCTTTCTAGATTTTTTCTTTTTTGACATTCCTCCTACAATGCAAATATAAATGATACAATGTAGGCTACTATATATTTTACATAACATGTTGTTATATATTTTGCACGTGTTTCAGTAACTTTTACTACCATTTGAATACACTCGTGCAATGTATATTCAATTAAAGTCGGAATATATTATGTTATTCTGGAATAAACAATATGAAATGCCAAAAATATTTGGTCTAATCAGCAACGTTTTGGGAATGTGGCCTATTCAATATAGCAACAACACATTAAACATTACAAAATGTTACTTTTTAAACACTATAAATCGTAAATACAGTATGATGAAATTATTCGAGAAACGTATGGGTATAAACTTTAAACAGACAACATATTACAACCATTACAAACGTTAATAAATCGATATTTAGCTTTTTGTAGCAACAGAAAGGTTTCATTACCTTCCCTTACTCTTAAATCGGACTTCCGTCGTCTTCTTCTTATGGATTTTACAACCCTTGCAGACTTTCCACTTTCAATCTCCATGTAAATCTTTCCAAGGCGTCTTCGCTCCTCAGATTTCTGTAATTAAGGTAGGTCAGGGTTGGGCATAATGTGCCCGCTTACTATAAACAGTGTGCGCTTGGTGGTCTTTGGCCTTACCCTCTTCTATCTCCCTCGCTGCCATCATTCAAACAGTTTCTTTGGCCATCCGTCTTCTGCCATTTTTACCATGTCGTAATCATCTTAAACTTCTGTCTTGTATTCTATTATTGTCTCTTCTGCGTTCATTACGTTTCGAATTATTTTATTAGGGACTTTATTCTTTCCTGAGATCCTTCCTGCTCTTCTCAATAATCTATTTCCAAAGTTTTCATCATATTTTTATGCTTTATTTAACAATAAAAATTTCGCTGCCACAGAAGAAGAAACGTTCTACCACAGATGTTTCTAATCTTCTTTTCATTCGTCTAGATATATGGTTCTCCCAGAAAACTTCAGTTTAATCAATCTATAACCTTCCTTTCTTTTGGTAATCTGATTCTAATTTCTACAGTGTTTTAACTATTAACAACCACTCCAAGTTTATGCAACTTGTTTCTAAAATGATATTATTTACCAGGTGGCCCGGGTTCGACTCCCGATCGGGGCAAGTTACCTGGTTTAGGTTTTTTTCCTGGGTTTTCCCTCAACCCAATGAGCAAATGCTGGGTAACTTTCGGTGTTGGACCCCGGACTAAATTCACCAACATTATTACCTTCATCTCATTCAGGCGCTAAATAACCTAAGATGTTGATAAAGCGTCGTAAAATAACCTACTAAAATAAAAATATATTATTTAGACTGATCTTATGTCACATTTAACACGTGAACATTCCGTGTTTTATTGATATTTAGTTCACGTTTATCATACAGTATATAAATGTCATGTATTGTTCTTAATATGTATCCCAGAACAAATTAATCCTGTGCTCTTCGATTTGGTTATCCGTATAGGCTAATTTAGGAATATTACACAACAGTCTTCGATTAAAATATCCCCCACACTACCTTGTAGATTCCAACTTGTAAAATCTTTCTAAATAGGCCAACAGAATTTAAAAGTGTGGGAGATAGGCTACAACCTTGTCTGAATTCTTTAGTGAGGATAATTTTATGTAACAATTTAATCCAATTTAATATAAGATATGTTATAATTATATTATTTTACTACCATCATGATATTTCCTTTACACTGAAGAATTAGCCATTTTATATTAACTGAAGCGTAAAGGTAGAAGATAAAGAGAGTCTGAAAACCCTCGAATGAAGGAATGAGTAATAAAGAATGACAAAATTAACTATTTTCTATTTCATTCTCAAACATGACGAATTTTATTAATAACTGACTTACTTTCTTACTTACTTACTTACTTACTTATGGCTTTTAGAGAACCCGAAGGTTCATTGCCGACCTCACATAAGCCCGCCATCGATTCCTATCCTCAGCAAGATTAATCCAGTCTCTACCACCATATTCCCCCTCAAATCTATTTTAATATTATCCTCCCATCTACGTCTCGACTTCCCCGAAAGTCTGTTTCCCTCCAGCCTCCCAACTAAGATTCTATATGTATTTTTGGATTCACCCATACGTGCTATCTCAAACGTCTGGATTTAATGTTCCTAATTATGTCAGGTGCAGAATACAATGAGTGCAGTTCTGCGTTATGTAACTTTCTCCATTCTTCTGTAAATTCATTCCTCTTGTTTTTAATACAAATATTTTCCTAAGCATTTTATTCTCAAACACCCTTAACCTCTGTTCCTATCTCAAAGTGAGACTCCAAGTTTCATAACCATACAGAACAACCGGTAATATAACTCTTTTATAAATTCTTTCAACTTTTTTGAGAGCAGATTGAATGACAAAAGCTTCTCAACCGAATAATAACAAGCATTTCTCATATTTATTCTGCGTTTAATTTCCTTCCGAGGGTCATTTATATTTGTCACTGTTACCCCAAGATATTCGAATTTTTCCATCTCTTCAAAGGACAAATTTCCAATTTTTATATTTCCATTTTGTACTTAAATAACATATTTAATATTTAATTTTTCTCCCAAATAGCCTAAAAGTGAAAATTGAATTACGATAACTATCCTTAAATATGTATGCTAACAAGTCTAACAAACAAGTTTGTATAATAGACCTTTAAATGTTTATTTATAAGTACAGTAATATGTGTCTGTAATAGATTAAACAATATTTGTCTTGTAGATTCAGCATGGTGTGGTACCTATACCAAAATCGGCCCACAAGAACCGTCTAAAAGACAATTTTGAAGCTCTGAACTTTACACTGACACCAGATGAAGTAGCAACCATCGATTCCTTGAATACAAATACCAGAATATGCAGTCACCCAAGGTAAATATTTATATTATCTAATTTTTATTAAACTCGAATTCATCTGCATGACCAAGATGACTGAATAACTGATAGCAGAAATGTTGCAAAAAGTGACACGTTATTTGAAAATCAATACATTCAATATTTTCTCTTGAATACAGAGCTTACAGTCATCATCATCATCATCATCATCATCATCATCATCATAATCATTATCACTGTCGATATTTTTATTTTAATAGAAACAAATCTAGGCCTAAATGCTGCAAAAAAATCGGTTTCGAGATTTTTTTCCGAAACACGTTTTTAGCACCTCTATCTAAAAAGTGGTTTTTCGAATTCTTTCCTTATGTATACAAAGACTTTTAAACTATTGGAAAGATTTATTCATTCTCCGTATATCCCAGTGAAAAGTTATGCATATGAAATATAATAACGTTAAACTTAAAATGTGACAAGGGACGCATATATTCTAAAATATTAACTTGACGAAAACAAAAGTTCGCAACCGTCTACTTACTAATACCATGAATGACCTGTTATAATCCTCATAAAGTGTGTCTGTAGTGTATGTGACAAATTTCAGCCAACAGTCA